>NW_028301713.1:52381136-52684166 GCF_037042655.1 Diuraphis noxia
TATTATATGTCTGAAGGTGAGATACAAAAAAGTTACATGTGCAAGGACCGGAGTTAAAAAAAATAAATAAATAAAAAATATATATAAAAATATCCCAGTCATTATTGCCAGGACCATTGTTGTGTGTGGGCTGATTACTGGAGGAGACAAGTCAACCCAGAAATTATAAAACGCTGAATCACAATTATTATATTTTATATATGTGTATTTACATTATTATACACGCGTGCATAATAGCCGGTGTGCGCGCGTACGATTATTATTATTATTATCATCATAACTGTCAGTCGTCGGGTATTCGGTGTTTGATAGAGAGGTCGTTATACCCACGTACGGCCCGGATGCCGTCTCGTTACAACTGGATCCCAATAATTGGCAATCATCTATTATAATGATTTTACAAAAAACGCATTACGGTCCAAGGCCCACTTGATGGAATAATAATAATAATAATACAAATACACATCTATCTAAATATATGTATATATATTATATACCTCTTTCTCTCACACCTTTTCTCTGCGCACGATAACGTTTTGTAATTGTTGACGGTTCCCTCAATTATTATCATTATTATCGTTGTAAATAGTTATAATGACTGCGTGAAAAAATAAACATAAATAAATGCTAGTTTTTTATAATTTCATATGACGATAATATATTATTACCGTTTTTATTAGTTAAAAATATGTAATTACTATCTAGATAGTCGTAGTTGTTGACGGCCCACTATATATACTTACCGCGGAAATCGTCGCCATCACGTTTAATACAATAATGATAATAATTACTATTATTTTTGTGTCCACGATCCGTGTGTGCGCGGATGCGAAAAAAATAATAATACTTAGACAGGTATAGGTAGGTTTATTATAATAATATACGAAACGTCCAACCGTGTTTTTCTAACGGCATTTTGAATGAAGTTTTCATTCGTAGTTACAGTAAAATACGCTTTAAAAATAATACAGTTTTCGCATTGTACATTTAATCTATAGCCTACAAGTACTCACCTGTTGTATTCTAGTAATAATATGCCTGGTAAATGCACAATATTTTATTATCATAAAAATAATAAAACGAATTTAAAATATATATTATAATAGCTTATTCGTGCGCATATCGGATGGATTGCCATCATAATATTATTATTAATGTAGTTACAAATAACAATATCGCATTCTATTTAATATGGTGGCCGCGAATAATATAATAGGAGTATACTATGCCTTGTCGTAAAAAACACTTTTCGTGTTGAATCGTGTCCCTCAACGCGAGCGAGGTACAATAATATTATGTTGTGTGCTTTGAATAATAACCGTCGTAACCTGTCAATGCATCCAACAACACATTATTATATTTTTTTTCCTCTTTTTTCCCCATTCGTTGTTCCCGTGGGTTTGCCTTTAAATTCCGACGGATAATGTTGCAGTGCCCACCCTCAATCCCAGTGTTTTTCTTACGGTTTATTTATATACAGAGTGATTCAGTATGCATGCTTACACCCCATTATTTCCTTAACTAACGAATCCATTCAAATTCTAATTTTTTGAATTTTCAAATATACTCAAAGACCATATTTTCAAATTCTTAAGAATTTTAAACTACTTACAGCGTGTCATTTGGTGACACAAACTTTTATTTTTCAAATTAGAACTTACCTTTTTTACTGTAAATTAATAAGTGGATAATTATTTGAACATTTTGATATGCTTATAATTCAAAATTCGAATGATTAGCTTCTTAGTTATTGAAATGTTTGTACTTTAAAACGGTTACACAAAAATATAAAATAGATGTAATATTGGAACTAATATTTGCTATATATTAGGGACATTTTTATAAATTATTAAAAAAAAAATAATAAAATATTTAAATTACCATAGCCCTCATACTTATGTCTTGAATCAATTTACCTTAAAATATTGTACATAATTTTTTTTAAATTTAAAGCTATAATATAATATTTTGATAATAATATTGATCAAAATCATATTTCTACCATAATATTTGGTAATAATAATAAACAGTACCTATTCGTATTATTTTGCATACAAAATAGTCATTTCCGCATATCAATTTTAATTAAAATATATTGTTAATATTAGTGATATCATAATCAAATATATAACTTTAATATTATACATAGTAAAATAACAAGAATTTATTATAGTACCTACTTGTGAAATAAATAAGACGTATGCAACAACTACTAATAACATATTTTTTGACCAACTATTTCACAGGTTAGTATATACATATACATATAGTAATATACATGTATTAAAAAAACAAAAACTTTTCATATAATTAATATAATTATCTAGGTATTATAGCTATTTTGGTATAAATTAAAAATTTTTATGGATCAAATTTCGTATAGAAATTAATTTTATTATATTATGTTCTTAAAAATATTCTTCATAAATTATAGTCTATATTCGTTTCATTTTTCTTCAAATATTATACTACATATCACATTTAAAAAAAAAACTATAATATAAACATTACAAGAAACAATTTATGTGTGTGTAATAGTATCAAGAAATTGTCTAAATTCTTTTACGGGTTAGTAATAAGAACTTGTTAACAACTAAAAATATATTTTTTTAGAATTGACAATAGATGGGTATCTTTTTCGAAAGCAATAATTTTCATATAAAAGAATGAAGTATTGTTTTATTAGAATGATAATAGTTGTATATTATAAATTCGAGTGCCTTTACTTAATACCCATAAAATATATTTTATTATTATTACAATATTATGTCACATCGAGTGGAATAAATAATAATGAACCACAAGTCCACTACTACAAAACGTCAATAAAATATTATATGTAATAACTAATGACTAATGAGTAATAATTCGTGTATAGAAAGTCATTTATACAACAAGACTATGATATTAAATGAACGTTTTTTATTTAATTTTAAACAATAAACAATAATAACTTTAAAAGAACGACTTCAATTAGATTATTGTAATAACACTATTCAACCGAATGAAGTGACAGCCATCGTTATAATATATATATATATATATATATATATATATAATATATATACTAAAGTAGGTTCGATCTTTTCCATAATAATTACACCCTGTCATATTATTATTCACATGCAATAACGAAATTGTGTACAAAAATGAATATTTATTAGTCGATCGTCGTCGGCGTTAAATTATCATAATCTTGCGAGTATAGGTACATTATTTATTATTATACTCTTCTTCTCTCATTTCCTATATAAATATTAATAACAATAGTAAGAACTATGTATATTATATTTTATATGATATATTAAAGTGATTTATTTTCATTGGTCAATACATTTAATGATAGAACATATTATTTTAATCATAATAAATTAAAATAATAAATACATCTTACTTACTATCTTCAGATTTCTCTAGAAACATTTGAACGTAGGTAGTATTATATAATAAAATAATAAATGTAAAAAAAAGCCAATGGTCACGTTACCGAAGCTTATTCCTTAATAAAATAAAATAATATATAACTTGCACCTACCACAGATGGCAAGATGGTATAATATTTTATCGATAACTGCTATAGGTATCTCTAAACAACGCGCCACGCATGGCTCTAGAATTTCTGGGAACTTTGGGACAAAAACATAATATTATTATGACATTTTTTCCTACGCATCGATGAGATTAAGAACAATTATGGATGAAGCAAAATCTAAGTATCGGAATCCCAAATTATATCTAGTCCGTTAACTTGCACATGTAGTCGTACCTGAAAATAAAAAAATATTCGTATAATCGTATGTAAAATTCAAATTCAAATATATCAATACCTAATTACATTATACTATGTTATGTGATAATCATCATAGAATAATACACTGCACGTTTTGGCCGAATTCAATGATTTTATTATACCATTTTAATAACTGGAGTAGGAGTATTCTATATTAGTTTTTTATTACGACGATTATTATTATATATCTTCGATTAACATAACAAAAGCCAATAATATCCGTTAGCTGTCGTGCACATCACTCGTAAATACGTAGCCATCGCGAGTCATTGCATGTAGAAAAAATAACTCTCCCCAAATCCGGAACGATGTGTTATAATAATACAACATTAAATGCATATTATATAGAGCTTAGGTAATATAATATATTATGTACACAAAGTTACAGAGTTGCAGAATCGTTTTCGATGTGATACATACACGTATACATATTGTATATATAAATATATGTTATTATCTATCGATCGGTCGACAGAGGTGGTGAGTGTGGTGGTGGTCGGCCTTTTGTGGGTTCGCACAAATTGAATAATATACGCGAATCGATGTAATTCGACGTAACGGTCCGTGTTATATACATACAATATTATATACATACATACACACATTCACACAGGAGTGGCTCTCGCGCTTTAACAAGGATTAATGTGTTTGGTAAATAAACTTAACAACGTTCAGTTATAATATATATATAAAGCATATATAGCGATTCTCGGATAGCTCGGCCTTTGGCGTATCTATAACAGTTTTCTGCGCGCTTGGGTTTTCAATGGAAAATGGCTCTTTTACGATAGCCTTTTGATACTGTCGTCGTTAACTCTTAGCGTAATGAATTTTCTGCCGGTTCGGTTTTCGACGGCAGTTAATATTATAGCAATATTGTACATTTGTGCATCGTCTATATATTGTACACACCCAATAATAAAAGTCAGCAAAGCGAAACGAGATATATATTATTATTATTATTATCAATGATATTCTGTATACGAATACCTACAATGAGTAGGACCAATGCAAGAAACATTCATTAGACTTCGACGGCGTACGGTATGTGCCATACAAATATAATATAATACTATATGTACGAGAGAGAGAGGTAGTAAGGGCGAGGTAAAAAGAAAAGAATGCCGGATAACAGGGTGAAGAAAAGTAGCAGACGGAATATAGACGAGAAATGGCCACGTCGTCGTCGATAAAATGCGTATGACTGTCTGTGGAAACATTTAACTAAGCAAGAACATAATAATATTATTATTTTACCCTCACATCAACACAACTGTTACATTGTATAGTATGTAGTTACGACGTGAAGTATAGTTATTGTGTAAAATAATATAATATTACGAGTATAAATATTTAGTCTTGTTTAAATTAAATATATTATACCAATTATTATTACGTATTGCCGTATGATAACTAATAATAGTATATAATAGATATTAGGTATGTAACAGATATATAATTAACAATAATACGTTTCGTACAAAGGCGTTTTGAGGATGAAAACCTAGTTAATACCTATAGTTATACCGTGTATGATGTTCACCACCCAAGGAATAAATTAAATTATCTTATATTAAATTGTATCCCCCATCCAACGATTTTCTTTTTTTGTAAGAATATAATCATTGTTAATATAATATATACGTTATTCGCAACTACATATTATTTAATAGGAATACATAATTAATGAAAGAATACTTAAATTAAAAAAATATTATAAATAAAAAAATTTATTTTTTCTTAGGAAGAGTGCAATTAATATCGTATTAAGTTTATTTGTATATCTATAACATTTCATGCATGTAGTAATTTATATTCAAAATTAAATAAATATAATTATGAACATAACTTGAACGTGTTAAAATGTTAGACTAAGTATCTACTACAAGGTTATATGGCTTAATGAGAAATCATAATTAATAATTATCTAATAGTAGTATTAAACCATCTAGAATCATTAAAAAATACTTACCTATATATATATATTCTTGATGTTTTATTAATTTAAAAATATATATATACCTGCAGCAGGGTGCATGATGATACCTGTAATACACTTAGGTCTTTTACACATGTTTGACTAAAAAAAAAATATTTCGTGAGTACCTATTGGTTTCTATTGGTTTTTTTCTTTAGTATAGGGATAATGAATGCCATTTATGCGTTTGAATTATATTTAATTTTAATAACTCAATTTCAAGTAGAGTTTTCTTAAAAATAAAAATAACCATGTTCACTCTCTTTCACATTTTTCCCTTCGTAAGCTACCTATATGGTATTTCATGATGAGTTCATACAAAAATACGAAAATTGTTTTTAACGACAATAAGACATAAATAAATTACAATGCATAATCTATAATATTATATTATTATCACTTACCTATATAAATACGAACATATAACTACCTATAATGCGAAACACTGTGTGCAGGCTGCAGTATAAAATATTGATGAACACAATGATTTCCATTTTGAAACTATGTATGAGTATCGGTTTTGTTTATATTTTCTATTTATCTTGAATATAGGTAATCATTTATAATATCTGAATGCGTAATATGTGTAATTTATTATACGAATACCTACATGCGCAACTTCTGCACAGCCATCTCTCTTCGTTTTGTATATTATATTTTTCCAGTTGTACATATAACAAACAGTGTATTTCGATTTTTACTCTCTTCTCAACTCCACCCACTCGTTCACCAGGCACTGCACAGGAAAGGGCATTTTTGGGAAACGTTGGACGACAGTAATCCAATTATTATTCAAAATAGGCGCCCGCTCGGCCAAAACCATTATACGCCGTTGTTAGAGATGATGGTAAGGGGATGTTGACTTGAGTGGTCTCGGGGGTGTTAAGGGGGGAGTGGGAGAATTCATGAAATTAAGCGTTTTGATAAACATATATATATATAATATACACATACATTATACAGTGTACACGCCAAACCACCCCTTCTCCTGTGCATCTACAGCCGGTCACCCGAAAGGCGCACAATTAATCATTTTATAATTGTTATTAATGATCTCGGCGTCGCCGGATGCTTCCGCACCATAAAACCCGAACAACGTCTCAACTCTTATATACTTGGCTGTTTACGATCCTTTTATACTCTTATATACTGGTCCAGGGCTTTTTCTCTCCTTATTCTTATATTCTTCTTCTCCTTCTTCTTCTTCGTAGTCATCGTCGTCGTCGTCGCTGCGTCGTTATATCTATTTATTATGGGTTTTTTTTTTATGTATAATCTCATTGTTTTTTAAGCGCTAATGTAATTTTATTTATATTTTACTTTATTATCTCTTTTTACTCCGATGCCGCTGGGATAAATGATCTAAGTACGATAATCGAATGGCAAACGGTCGGGTAACTAAGCGAGAGACGGGAGTAATGTACCGAAATGTTATTATTGCGATCTGCAGAGATGCGGGGTTTGAGGGCGTTGCCGCGCCGACCGTTTCCATAACAATATAATAATACATTTATACGCATTATATACAATGTATAATTTATAAATATAATAGTATGTATGTAATGTACCTATATATAATATAATTATAAATATTAAAGTTTATTTAAAACATACGGCAATGCGCCAGTAGTGCCATTATATTTAAAAAAAAAAAAAATGCTTCGCTTATAACGTGCAGCGTTTTAATTAACAAATAATCTGCTACAAATCGTTAAATTAGTGCAGTGAAATACTCAAATACAATACAAGTGCTTTGTGCATAATATCATAAGTGTATTTTAAGGTTTTCAACAATCTTCAATTATTCAGAATAATTGCGAATATTTATTTGACTTTTAAATTTGAATTTTGAATTTAAAATGTATGGAATTACATACATACATATTTAATAAAAACCATCACAGATTCAGAATTAATTTATTCAACGTTATATCTATAAAGTTAGACTTATTAATCAGAATAATAACTATTTTATCGCATAAAACAAGTTTTTATAATTTTTACAAACAATTCATTTTTTAAGAAAAACAAAATTGTTCAATCTTTTATAAAAAAAAAAAAAAATGTTTTATCCAAATTAATATCCTTCCATTGTATCAATATATATTATATAATTATCATAATTACTGTATAAATAAGTGTAACTAATGGCCTTTGTTGTCGATGTAAATATGCTCAATAAAAAAAAAAAATTTTTACAAACAAAATGGATTATTTTAAAATTAATATCTAATAGGTATTACCAACGTTACCGTTTTTTTTTTTTTTTTTTAGTCAGTCAATTGGCATTATGTTTTTCTAATTAAAGACATTTTATAATGAGTATTGAGCATACTTCTCATTAAGAAATATATAACCTACGTTTATACATATATATAAGTAGTGTAATAATATAATATAATGTGTATACTAATTAAACATAAAAATAAAAATTTAATTTAACTAGAGTATTATATCAAATTTGGTGGTGATTAATTTTTTATTAAAGTAATTAATCCTTATTATTTCAATAACTTTATACGCACGATTTGAAGGTCATTATTTTATCTTGTCCAAATATTATAAGATCTTAATAGATGTATATTCAATAGTTTTAAGTATTTATCAGAGTATCACTTTACCTGTACTTGTCACCTATTTGGATGTTAATTTAAATTAAATAAATTTTGTCCATTAATTCAATTATTAATTAATAATAATAATAATTAAATCAATTATTTTTAAGTCAAAAACAGTCCCTTCAAAGTTGTCCAAAATATATCACATAATATTTGGTTACAATCAAAATAAATTATCATTGAAAATCATTTCGTACAAATTTGAATTATTAATTGCAATACTATATTATTCCATTACATGTTGAGAATCAAAAATTCGTGATCTAATGTAATCAGTAATTCCCAACTAATAACCTCGCAGTTGATAGGTTCTTACATTATGATAATTTTAAAAAAAAATGCCATAATAAAAAATCATTTATAGTATTTTATATTCAAATCTGAAATAATGAATAGTTTCAATAATTCTTTTATCTGTATTAATATCACATATTTTTCATATTTTTAATTATATATACTAAATTACTAACTTTATATGTAAGTTACATCTTTCGTGCAGGTACCTCTTCTATATATTTAGTATGCTTGTTTGATATTGTAAATTATACATACATATATTGGTGCGTGTACTTACATTCGTGTAAGGTGCTTAACGCAAATGATATAGCAATTCGTTTAAGTATATACGCCTGTACCGGCTGTACCTATATTATATTATAGCATACGTACGACCTTTCATTAAGTTTAAATGCTATAAGTGCCGTACAATATAGGTAACCAGCAGTAAACATAATAATATAAAAGCTATACATTACTTACTGTAGACTCGAAAGCACCTAAATATATTATGCACCTTCATATTCGTTTTAATTTAATGTCTTAGAGTTTGTATGATGTTAAATTAATCTATATAACTCTTACAGTGGTTTTGCTATTATTAAAACGTTTATAAATGACAAATAAATAAAATGATATAACTATAAAAAAAAATCATTGAACTAAAACCCCATTTAATTTTACTACCTATATTATATTTTATGAGTCAGCATTTCATTAATAATAATAAAAAGCAATAAGCTCAAAAGCTACATTTTTATTATCATTTATCTCATTAAAACAGAGTTTTCAGATAATTATTCCACATATAACATTCTGACGCTACAATTATTAAGTTATATAATGATAATTTATATGAGTTTTGATATGTTTTAATATTAAAATGCAAACAAAGTACTAGCAATTTAATGTCCAAGTAAATATTTTTATAGTTGAAATTCTAGACGTTAAAATATACGGTAATAATACATAAGTAGGTACTTAACCAATTCGATCCATGTAATTAACATTTATGTAGTATACAAATTATATGCAAAAGAAATCGTTTTCTTTCATTTGCCGAATTCAATTACGACAAATTTCTATCCAATAGCGGAGGTACTTACCTTTTTATTACATTGGTACGTGTTTCAAATATAATAATAATATTTACAATAATTATAATACTGTTATTTTTTGATATTTACATAATATTATTGAAGAATTAACTAACCTAGTGCCGAGTCCCGAATGGCAGGATGATATCCAATCCCCTCCACTACCCTTAAAACTACTACTGTATCCATACGCATTTGTATAGTTTTATAATTTGTAGCGGATGGGTTGCTAACTTTTATGAACCATTATTATACATTGGAATTAATTATAAAATTACCCATCTATATTTGTCAAACTCATACTATTATAGGTAGTAATAATACTAATCACTTGGTGATTTTTAATCATTTGGTTGTATATTATTTATGTGTAGCTGCACATGCACACAATTGAATAACAAAAGTATAAAATAATAAATCTTTTGCTTCTAACATGCTCATCATCGTATCGAAATCGCATCTATTTCGTGATATGACATATTATCAACGCATATTTTGATGTTTTAAGCTGCAATGCAAAAAATAAATATTATATTACTATCATTATTATATATCATTAGCATTATTATAGTTCAATGTTATTGCGCGCGCGTGTTGCAGTTATGGCTACGATGTTCGCTCATCTGGTCGTCGTCGGTCGTCTTTTTTCAGCTCGTTAATTTCGGTACACGACGAACATTATAATACGTATATATTTTTATTATGTACAATATAATATTATAATAACATGGTGGGGAAAAGAAGGAAAAAAATCGGTATCGTTATTACATGTTATTATTATTATTATTATTATCATCATCATCATTGTTACAACGCCCAAACGAGATGGTTTTCTCACGGCACCGCGGACGACTTGCACGCGTACCGACGACGGCGTCTCTCCGGGGGACCGATATAATTGCGAATAAATATCGCGCTCGCGGGTTCGTTACAAATTATTACGCGAGCGAATCATCGTACCGTGTAACTGACTCGGTCGGTCGGTCGATCCGCCCGTCTGTCTGTCTGTCTGTTTGTCTGTCGGTCGGTCGGTCGGTCAGTCGGTACGGGTGGGTGGCTTTGCGGGCTTTACGCGCCCGGCGCTCGAGATATTATCAACGGGCGGGCTCGCGGCTCTCGTTACACTGTCGGGCCCTGCCTCGGGACGTTCGTCGTCGTCGTCGTTGTCGTCGTAAACGATATAGGCACCCGACGGCGAAAAAATATTATTATATTCTGCGTAATTTGTCGCGTGCGTGGTGCGAACAACAATAACGAAACGTTTCATTATTGAATACGTTGTAGTAGTGTTTCAGTGTTTGTCACGAATGCATAGTGCAGTATAATATTATTATAATGCATGCTAGCTCTTGTTAAAATAATAATAATATCATCGTATTTACCGTACGCGTGCTCTTTTCACTGTCGCTGGTTTACGGATATATAATATCATATCGTATTAAACAATAATAATTTCGTATCACCTATTATCGTCGTCATTCTAGTAATAATAGGCGATTGCGCACTGCACGCCGCTGCAGGCTGTTATTGGAGGTTGGAGTCCGCGAGTACTTTTTTTTGGATTTGCAAAACACACGGCACTCACTCCAAAATTCTCGACTACTCCCCCCCCCCCCCCCCATAGATAGGAAACGAAACATAATACAAGATCGTCATCATTATATATACTGCACGTGTTAAGTTATTATGTAATATGTTATATGTACCTATACAACTTATCACAATTATATCTGTATATATATGAAAATGGATGTTAGTAAATAAGTATAATTAATAATGACCCTAAGACTATTGGATGGTTTTCAATAAGAGTTAGATACATCAATAGCTTCCTTGAATGAGCATGTTTGTTTATTAGCTTATTTTTAAAATCTCTAAAGATACCTAAATGCTGTAGCTCACATCGTTATCAGTTTTCTAATTTTATTTTTTTTTATGAAAATATGAATTTTTACTATTCTTTCCAAAGCAAAATATTTTTTTGAATACTTCGATATACATATAAAAATAAAAAAAATATGGACGAAAATAGTTTTTGAGTTATACCTATAATTATCTTAAATTTTGATGAACGAAGTGGATTGGTACAGAATGCCACGTAAAATGTTGGTTCATTACACCGCTCGCGTATATAAACTTTTAATTTAATTGTTACTTATGTTAAAATAATTACTTGTTCGAAATCTAATTTGTATAGATCAATATACTCTGAATAATATTGTGGCTCGGAATATGAAATTAAAAATGTAGTTTATTGTTGTCATTCCAAATAGAAAAAAAAATTGTTTTTTTTTTCAAAAATGTAGTTATGTTATATGACATGAGATTTTTAAAACAAACTATGCCTATTTTGTGATTCACTCATTTAATATTTAATATTATAGTATTACAAAAGTAAGTGATAGTTTTGTTTTTTCTCGACGTCGTTAAATCTAACGGTCGAGAGAAACATGGCGCGATAATCGTATTTAGAGACACAGTATATGTTTTGGTTATAGTAAACTGCTATTTGTATAGTATTATATAATATACTATTATCACGCTTATAGGCGCAATTATATGGGGTATTAGGGCGCTACAAATTAATGAGCGGTATACCCACGCTATATGCTTTGATGTATATTTCCGGAACGTTCATTCAATTTTCACATTGTTTCCTCGTCCTCACATATTACCTACATACGTTTTCTGCGCAGATAATGAAAACTACTATTTTATCGTTTGTTTGTGGTTGTAGATTTTTAATAGATACATTTTTCAATATAATTTAACACAGGTGGAACATTCTTCAAACGTTCCAGAAATTACCTGATTTTTCTTCGTGCCATTTAATTATGAAAAATATTATATACATATAATTAAGAAAAAACAATTGTGTGCATTATTATTTATTATTAATAAAAATAAGAGAGTGATTTTTTCACCAAAATCAATCTTTTCATTTACTCTCAGTATAATAATATATATTTTCCTTTTTCCGCCACCACAAATTTCAGTTTTATATTTTGGTAATATTGCTTACTTTGAAAACATATGAAGTTAATAACAACTGGCAATGACTATTAAAGTAAACAAATAAAATTAGGTAATCGATTATTAATCGAAAATATTTAAAAAATCATATTAAGTAATACTTATAAATTAAAAATACCCTTGTATCACTTTACAGTACGATCAATTCTGGATCAAATACGTTTGTTCAAGTAAATACCCAGAACTAAGACGCCTTAGCTGGTTTCAAAACTGTGTACAATGTTTGGATCAACATATTATGTTTGTGAAACCGCTTTTTCTAAGATGAACTTCATTAAAAACAATTTCAGATCTCGGTTAACAGATGAACATCTTAACGAGTTAATGCAAATCAGTTGCACCAACTTCACACCAAATATTAGGAAGCTCGTGAAAACTAAAAAATGTAATTTTTCACATTAAAAATTAAATATTTCAAGCATAATCTTTTTTTTTTTGCAAATTCAATTTAAATATCTAAATACAAATTTAAAAATTCATATAGGTACCTATTTATTAATGTGTGTAAAATACAATATGAATAGATAAATAAATATAATCATACATTTATAAATTATGTCATTGAAACTATTTGGATCGCGTAAAGTTTGGTAAGTTTCAAAACGGACCCCCATAGAAATTAGTTGGTGACCCTTGTTGTATAATGTACCTATTATTAGATATTGAATATTAAAAATATGCAAATAAATAATAAATATAAATTATATAGGTAAATCAATGTATAATAGCATAGGTAATGAAGGTTATATATTTATATATATATGTATTATAAATTTATAAATCAAATAAGTTATAAGTTTAATTTTTGAATTATAGTTATAAATTAAATTATTAAGTTAAGTGCCTTACAAAATTACATAAATTTGTATTTGATATTTATACATGGAATACATAATATGATTATATTTTAACAATTTTTCCTATGAACTTTATTATATCTTTCTAACTAATTTTTCATATGAATTAAAACAACTTTAAATATTTTTAAGCATTTCATAAATATCATTTTTAAATTATAAAAATATATGGGGTCACCAAAATACAATAATTGAATATTTTAAATGTCTATAATATTATATTCATACTTATTATGAATAGTTCGAAAAGAGCCAAACTTTATATCGTGTCTAGAAAATTGTTTTACAAATTGTTGATGGCAATTACAAACATTAATAATATAAAGTTTATTTTTTAGTAGTTCTTAAGTCAAAAGCATAAAAAGAATGTATCATAAAACGATTTTACTTATTTCACGCAACATTGTAAAACGGATACATTCGCATCGCTCTACTCAGAATATAAAACAACATATTTTATTGTTGATGATTTTTTTATTCTAAAAAAACCTATAAATTTATTTATTACACAACATCTTACAATTATAGTGTGTGTATGTGTTTTATCACTGTACCTATACCTGAATATAGTCTTGTAGGTTTCGGCGGTCCATCAAAATGAAAAATGTAAGTTTCGGTTTTTACTGCGTTACTTACCTATATTAATCATGTATTTTTATGACGCAACTTATAATATTATTATATATTTTGTAAACAATTTACGCTAGAAAATTAAATTAGTTTTAACAGAATGATCAGCGTTGAAATGCTGTGCACAAACTTATAGTGCAGATATTTTGTTCGTATATCGCTACCTCATTTACCAGGTTCTTCAAAATGTAAGCGTTTGCCGGATATTATAAAATGTAGCACTTGAACAAAAAACATGGCATATTATATTTAGCTGTTTCGAATTTTACATGACCGACGTGTAGCCGCGGCCTAATGCAATTGTTGTTCGAAACGCGAGTGAGCGCGCACCCCAATACTGCTGCGTGGCATATTACACTGATGCGTTTCCGATGTGTGTTTTTGTTCTAAAATTAATTCAACTGAGACAAATCGTTCGTAACAAATGGAAACGGTGTACGACTATATACACGGGAGAGGAAAAGTTAATAAAATTAACAATTATTCAACCCTCTGGCGATCGTTAAAAAAATGTATAACTGCTGCGATAGGGGCCATCGACTGCGTTGACCCGTCGGAAGAACACACACACATAGTAAATAATATATATATATATATATATATATATATATATATATATTAAATATTCAGTTAATTTATATATATATAAATGTATAGATATAGAGCATGTTAAATTATAATATATATAATATACAGACAATGGTGATGAAGGGATGTTGTGTGTGTACACTGTTGTAGCAGTAATTTAATAATATCGTTTTCCATTATTGCAGCGCAAATACGACTCAGGGGACCATTGAACAAAGTATAATATTATGGGCTATAATACGAATATTATTATATTACACGTGTCTCTGCATTATACCATTATGTAATAAGTGTTAAAGATATACATTTCTGTGATCAGACAATAATTATTATATGCGCGAAGTATAATACGAGTTGGTGTGTGAAAATAAATAGCTTAAAATAACTAAAGCCATTGCGATTGTTGCGCCGATGGAGTTCATTCTTCTTCATACACGGACGCAGTTCTTTAACATAATATTATTCTGATCTCGTATATCCGATATCGTTCATTGTGCATGTTCATATTATATTTAAACAATAGCAATTAATAGTCGACAGGTATTTTGTGTTTTATGAGTATAAAAAATAAAGAATTGATGTTTTTTTCAATGTCCTCTATCATTGACTAAATTATGTAGGTACTACTGAACCTCTGAACCTTTTATAAAAAAAATCATGTCAATATAGATTCTTCGAGACTGGGAAGCATATTTGTAGCTTTGGTTTTCGACTGACATTTAATTTGTCACTATAGGGTGGCTCATGCGTAGATTTCGTTCACGAAAATTGAATATTTCTTTATATATATATATAAATCGGCGGGGCTTCGGTTGGTCGCTGATAAAAAAATAGTTATTACTATCGAATATAATTATCTGTAGTGTATTATGTTACGTAATTTAGTATAATAAAACTATTCTATATAAATATAAAATTAAGTAACAAATTTTATATAAAATTTATACTTATAGGTACATAAGAGGTGGTTGAGCCGGTTAAGGTATAAATACTAAAAAATTCTTGACATAATCTAAAAATAAAACTATAAATTGAAGATATTTCAACTGGAGAAGACCGGAAATGAACCAATAGAGGGTTGTATAATAGACACTGCAGATATTATTATTGCTAGTCAAATCATATCTAAATTTATGCACATCTCGTAAATTCACAGTTTTTAACCAATTGGCACCAAGCTTTGCACATATATTTTTTGGCGAGAGCATTTTGAAATAGATCTCACGTGAAACGGATTTTAAAATAAACCAAAGTCAAAATTTATAACTGCAGTGAGGTTTATACTGAATGGAAAACACTCGATCAGTTTAAACAATTTAAAGAAGGTTTTGATATGGATTGAACCAGTCATTTCAGGATGGCTTACTTACTATAAATAATAATCATATCATTGCAGTATATAGAAACCTACAAAAAATATGTCATCAAAACTAATGTTTCAATCCGACGTTACTAAACTCGTATAACGCATGATATTTTATAATATGCAATTATGCATGTGTGTAATAAGTATGCAGAAAACTACATACTATAGTTGTAACAGGAGTACGTTTTTACCGCTCACTAATGCTTTATTATCTTTTGACGTGGCGCTTTATAACCGTTGTCGTTTAGACGACATAAATTCACATCAGAGCTTATAAAACGGCGACTGTTGGACCGACCTTAAGACCGAGAATGCATTCAGGTATTTATATAGCGGAGTAGTGCGCCGTCTTAAAATATAATATGTCTTTTCGTTTAGACATATATGTACATAATATGTGTATATACGTATACATATAAACTCTTGCCTGGAAACCCTATCTCTCTCTTTCTATATATATACATACATGTAATAATATGATGCTCACTATACTAGCATACACACACGCGCACATGCAGAACGTCGTAACAAATTGCAAACACCCTCGTGGCAAACACATTACACACATTAAACAGCTGGTGAAACGAAATTATTGCCCTCGCCAAAAAGGGTTAACACTCACCCCAACAACACGACCAGCAGCAAAGGCGTGAGGCTCGTACTGTTACATTATATCGTGTTGTGCTCTAATGTGTGCGTTTGTGTGTTTGTATGTTTGTGCATGTGGTGAGCACAATGATATAGTACAGTTCCATTACCAAACTTTTTTGCATGAAGTATATAATGGAGTATATGATATACAGAAGAACGTTTGTCTTTGTTCGCAAATAATACAACAGATATACATTGATTGAAAATCCAAATCACTTTAGTTAATCAGGGACGTATATCCGTGTCAGATTAATTTGTTTATATTATTATCCTGTATTCCTGTATAATTTTGGTATTTAAATGTGATAAAATATTATACATTGACTGAAAAAAAAAATGTAAGGCCACAAAATGTTTTGTTTTGTATTCAGCTCTCATTCAGTTTTAACGAAATATAACGACCACAGTATAACTGCTTATCTGCACATCTAATATAATAATATGACATCAGCGTTTATCAGGTTTTGAATTTTAAATTTGAACATCTAATATTAGCGTCATTGCTTATTGGATATCCTTTATAAATATTTGTCATTTAGATATATTCGTTTAAATTAAATTAAAATATAGCTATGACAAGCCGTCGAACTCAGAAATTTATATTAAAGACCAATCCAATTTTGGTGTGCACTCGTGTTTGTCTCACACGATATATAAATGCCATTTGGACGTTGTCCTAATTACTTTAACTATTTTTAATACTTAACAATATGTTTTTAATCTTAAAATTGAAGAGTTAGGAAATTAAATAACAATCTACAACACGTCTGTATTTATTTAAATTTAAATTTTAACTGTTAGGTCATGTACTAGTCGCACATTTAATTGACAAATAAAACAGTATAGGCATCCTCGAAATACAGTCGTGATCAATTAAGTATCAATAATTTTATTATAGTATTTATTCACTATTTACTTTTATGTACACTATATATGTACTAAGAAGTATAGAATAATAAAAACAATTATCTTGATGACACTATTTTGAGTTTTCATTGCTGTGTAATTCGATCGGTTAAAGGGACATTTTAATTGGAATTTTTAACCACTATTTTGTGAGTGCAACAGGTCAGACTATATAGTATATACGGATTATGTAGACAGAACATTGAATGCAATAATAGATTAAATATATTCCAATAAAATATAAAATGTTTAAACTGTAGAATTAAATAATAGTTATATATATATAAAAATTTATTTGAATTGAACTTAACATAATACTGAAAATTTGATTTATTACTTTATTTTACTACATATAGAACAGGATATATAAGTAATAGTGATGCTTATTATTATTATTATTATTATTATTATTATTTATTAGAATAAGCCTCAACATTGTTTACATTGATTTTATATAATTTTTTACATAGGTAGTTTTGTTTTAACATATTATTTTATACTATTTGTGTACAATACATTTTCGATTTCAGTTTCTTTTATGAAGTTTAGTGTCTGTTTGATGGTTGATACGTTTGGACCTAGTGATTGGTATAGAAATTCTAAGATGTTATGTTTGGTTCTTGCATTTTCTGTTTGTCTGCATTCGACGAGTGTATGTTTGATAGTCAAGTGAACTCCGCATGCTGTGCACCTGGGTTGTTCTTCTTTGCTCATTAGGTAACCGTGTGTGAAGCGAGTATGTCCTATTCTTAGACGTGTTAATAATACTTAGTGATGCTTATTAAAAGCTTAATGTTATTCTAAAACTGCGTCATTTAATTAACATATATTATTTTAATTTGTAACTCGTTCGTTTATCGTTAAACTGAAAATATTAAAAACTGTACCTTTGAAAAAAAGTTTCATTGAAACCCTTACTTAATTTATTTTTAAAACCAAATTTTAAATTGGAACTGATTAATGTCTAGGGTTTTTTTTAATTCTTAGGGTTTGCTTACGGTTTGTCCTCTATTATTTTAATAATAATTTATAACTCATCCCACATATTATATTTAAGAAAAATACTTTCTTTGATATATTCGTATGATAATAATATAAAAATGACGATTTGCTTTATTTATTTTCAACTAAACTGTATTCATTTACAAAATATGTAAAAATTAAATATAAAATGCAGATTTAGATAGATTGTTTTGTTGTAAGAAAATGACGTAGGTTTAATATAATATTTTAATGGCAGAATGTTTATATTTAAAATTCATATCGTGTATTTACATAAACGCCTTGAAAAAAAGTAAGCTCGCAATTCCGTGGTCAGGGTACTGATGATGGCTTAATTATATTTATTTTGATGAACCAAAACTTATGGTGGGTAAAGTCATCATGAAGGTTACACCCACTGCAGTTACCCATCTTTACGTTAAAATCTTAATTGGGTATAATATTGTGGTGTTATGATATCATATTTGCACGAACTATACCGCGCCGAACACATCACATTATTTCATGATAATATATATTATATACATACATATACTATAATATAACATAATACCTGCCATATAATATTATATAGATACCTAGTAGTAGATTTTGGGTTGCCCACGTCAGTAGAAATATCACAGCAGAATTTATATACGTATCATACATTATATGATATTATATACTGGCAAGTAGCAGTTTTCGTGTATATAATATATACAATCCGCCTGCGAGGTGGATGTGTGAGGGGGGGAGGAGTTTATTTCGAACGAGATTTAATTAAAGTCACGTCGTCGAGGCGAGTGGAAATTGCACTGTAATCGCATATACGCCGTGTATAAACGTATAATAATTTAATAATAATAATATTATTATTATGTATATTATATTGCTAAATCAAAACCCGCACGAGCAATAAATTCGCATTTGTTTCTCGTGTTCTTTGTATACCTCTCTCTCTCTCTCTCTCTCTTACACATACACTATCGTTCTGTCTACACTCAACCTATACGACCAACCCCTCACCGCCAGACCACACGGCCGACGACTGTTCACTATATATATTTTACGTTATATTATTATAACGACGTGCTTGTGGGTGTAACGCGGACGATAAATATCAATAATTTGTCGGCCCTGATGGCTGTGCGGCACGCACACATATCGACTTAACAAAGTTTTGGACGACGACGGCGTCGGTGGCGGCGAACGGGACATGCGCCTCGACAATAGATAATTCGATTACGGACGCCAAACCACGGACCGCTGAGCATCTAAACTACCCGTTTATCATGTTTATACGTTTAATACCATAAACTTCCTCCTCCCGTTGTTTCCCAAGGCCCTCTCCTCTTCACCACTATTTATTATTATTTTTTCCCCGTTTTTTATACACAATATATATACATGTAAATATTACGCATCCTTTTCTCATTCAACTCGTCCCCCCCCCCCCGCCGAAAACCACTACCACCAACTATATACATCTACGCCTATATACTCTCATTTTTCTCCACTGTTCCCGTCGGTCTGTCGGTCGTTCGTTCGTTTTTTATGTCTTTTGTTTTTGTTTCTCTATCTTTTTCGTTTCGCACTGTGGACGACCGCATTTATCCAACGACGACAATATCTATACATAGAAGTTGTAAATTCCCTCTTGAAGTATTCAACACACCACATTAATATAGGTAAACTCTGTCGTCGCTGCAAACACCTACATATATGGTATATACGATATAAAATACGTACCTACATGGCTACATGGTATCATGGTATATATAATTTGTTATTGATAAAATGTACAATTTATCGCAGATATAACACGTTTTCCAAATGTAGAAAAAACGCTTAGACTGTTGAATACTATACCTATATATTATACGTTTAGAATGTATTAGTATAAAATGTGATGATAATAATATGACTAGTTATCACAATAACGAAATATGACAGTTTCTCTCATAAATTATTATAGGCCAACCGCGATTTGGAGGTACATTTGTTCCACCGTCAGTAGATAGGATATAAATCATAAATGACTTGTGTAAAACTATAAATATCCAATTAAATTAATTATTTGAAAGAAAAACATTAAATTTATACTTATTTCATTCATAAGTTGAAAATAATTAAGTATAACTAGGTCAACTAAAATAAATTTTGTGTCAACCATTGTTTTGTGTGATAATTATGAGATAGTTTTTAACATGCATTATTATTTTAATAAAAATTATTACACAAGAACAATGAATAATGTCTTGAAACCAAAAGGTAATTCAATACGTAAATTTCATCCAAAATAAATATATATAAAATAAGTGCATAGTGAATTTCAAACAAATTACACGTGTTCAATAAAAAAAAAATAATTTCAACAATAATTGTCATTTCTAGTCATTATCTAAAATATTATGTTTTCACATTAAATTAATAATCAATATTAGACAATTTTTAATTTTTGCCCTATTATAATAATATAATACACACAATTTATGGGTATGAGATATTTCATTCTGTTTCTATACATTTAAACAACTGCACACGGGTGCATGGAGGTCGTCCTGTGCTCAGTGCTCACCACATTTAATTGGCGTCATTTTACACCGGCGGTCCATGATGAATGAAGATATACCTCACACAATCACGGTTAATGGAACCTGTGGGTACAATAATATTATGAACCATTTGGCGCCCAGATCGATTCCAAATTAACCGCACTGAGGGCTAATCCTCTAAAATACCGGTCCAAGATTGATTCGCAGACATATTCCGTGATATCCCAGCAAAGCTCCGGTGTCTCTGTTCAAAGCACATTGTTAACTAATCGGGTCAACTACAGCTCATCGTTGCAGATGCCATAGATTTTACCCTGCAATAAGTACCCCTGCAATGACCACCACACTGCCCCCCACGCTTATGAACAGATTAGTAATTGCCGTCATGTTAATAATATAATTATGAAATAAAAACGTGATTAAAATTAAACAACAGGTGTAATACTATAATTGGAAGTACAATAATAATATCTATACCTACACACGTGATATAGCTAACTACAGTATTAATAGTATTGTGTATATATATATATAAACGGGATAATTGTTGTATAATATCACAGGGGATAGCATAGTTTTTACATTTTTTTCTTATTTATTAAATAGGTATATAAAACCAATATTATATTGATATATACATTATAGGGACACTCATAAAACCATTTTAATATTATTATATTCGTAGTAGTATAAAAATAAGATTTCTGCGTGTTACATTCTATCGTTGTCTCTTAAATAGAACTCCTACAAGACCTAAAAATTACGCAGGGATTCTATAAGGTATATTATGTCTAAGTGTCCAGGATTTATAAAAAAATATACATAATATAGTGTACACACACACACACATATATATATATATTATGTATATTTCTACTTATTATTCTCGTTCGACTATTGTCTGTATGGCTATTGTCATGCAAAAGAGAAAACCATTACATTAATACCGATCGAATTTGTCTCTTAAATTGCATTTGTTATTCACTCGTCAATAGACCTCGACAGCTATTCGCTGTTAATAAATGAAGGGTGTTAAGATAAAGACGTCGCTACTGGAACGCTAATGCATTGAAAGGATATCTGAAAATTGTACACGTACTTACACATTAATTTGCTCTATCTAATACCAACACTCGGCTTTTCTTAATATATATGTGCAGTCGTTTACGTTTATTAAGTAATCTTATTCCAAATCGGGGACATATTTTGATGGTACGCTGGCATGGATGATTGCCCTCTCCTCCCCTTGGATCTGTATTTTGATATTTCGTGTGATAATATACATCGTGATTAAAAGCATATGATTTATCAATTGTTTATCATGTCGAGAAAATTTAAATTAATCAAAGTACGAAGTATAAAAATTTTCCTACATTAAGGCTCAAATATTCTGAGAGATCTATAAGTTTCTGCAGATTACCTTTATATTTTTGGACGCAAGTGGTACATAGGGAAAAATCATGTCACCCCCACACTGTGGAAGATAAGTTATAAATACACTAGTGCATGTCCACGTCGTTCACTAGACTTTTTTTTTTAATCAATAATATATATATTTATGAGTTAAATGGACGTCCGTAAAAAATGAAAATGTATAATATAATGATAACGTGTTAGACAGGTTAGACTACTGTGCCTAAAGATATATTATAAATAAAACGTATGGGCCGCTACTATTCAACGGCAACCTATATAAATTATTTAAGTAGGAAAATCGATTCCTGTTGGTCTGGTTTTGAATAAGGTAAAAGGGCACGTATTGGACTATAGAAGAAAAAAATACTATTAGATGACATTTACAGTGGACGTGAAAGAATAGAAAAAGGAAAACATATGCTGCCAGTGACGACAAAAGGAATCTGTGGGCACAGAGTGAAAAAAAAGCTTATACATACATATGTAGGTACAATATTGAATATATATATGTATATATTCGTGGCTTTGCTGGTCGGTCCGTGAACGGTTTTATTAAATCGTTCTTTGTCGTAGTCGCTATACCGCCGAAAAGAACTATTTTTCTCTCCTTTTTCCTCGTGCGCATGCGCTTTCCCTCTCTCTCTATTTGTCTCTGTCCACCCCTCTCTCTTTCTCTCTATCCCCTTTCACTCTCTCCTACTACTCCACATCATCGTTGTCGTCGTCATCGTCCTCCTTCTTCTTTACGGATAGGCGAACGCTGACTGTATACGCGGGCGGAACATAATATCGTCGGGGGCGGCGTCCCAAGAATGTGCGCGCGCGGTGTTCGGCAAGCGGATAATTGACTTTTCCCGGATGCCCATAAATTACGTTCGCTGACGCCCTTTTCCGTGCCGGCGCACATAATGCTGCCCGCTAATTCGTTAATCCTCCACTTACCGAGTTCTCAAACAAAATTAATGACCCTTATAGAAACGACCGGTCCGCTGGACGGTATGTGCGAGCCGCAGTATTGGCATTCCTCATCTGTACACAAGAACGCTTACGTATCTATATATACATATATACACTGTTATGTGTGCTTATATAATATATGCACTAGGTATATGTGTATGTTGTAAGACCCCCCCTCTTGCTCCACTTCTTCATAACATCCCTCTCTATAGTCTCTTAACCCATCCGGTCAACTTGAAATTAGATCACCACTGCCATACGATGTGTACCTATATGCATATATTATCATATTTAGGTAAGTCGCCATCGGAGTTTACCGCAAATTAATTATCATCGTCCAACGATGTACTGTGCAACTGTGCAAAACGGATGCATATTATTGTAGTATAACATTATATTATTATATAGTCCAAATATCTGCAGGATTCGTTACTCCTGCAACCGTACAAAAGCATTAGAAGATCTATACATGCATATCACGCTAAAATAATTTTTAAACAAATTATGATGAAAAACATTTTAAGCACCCGTGGTATTCTATACGCATTTGAGTCATCAATTTAGTATAGTGAGAGATAATCGATATATATATATATATATATATATTAAAGCCTTTAAATAGGGGACGACTGTGAAAATAAGTTGCTATATTTATTAAAGAACTTAATTTTAAAATATATAATATACAATATACACTATATAAAATAATACTAATAACAGTGTATAAAGTCAAGTATATGGTATAATATATACAATAATTATACATGATGGTTTTAGATTATAAGAATACTTTCAATAATAATTATCGATTAATATATATTACTATTGGTAAAATAATAATACTTTTATTGTATATAAGCAGCTCTATCATCATTTTTTTTTCTTCAAGCCGTTTTAAATTTATGATTGCTATACATTTTAATTATTTATTTAATGATTTTAATATGAACACGAATTTCAATATCATTCAAGGTTTTAATATTGAAGCTATATGTAAATAAAAAAAATTAATTTAAAAAAATCAAAACGGAATTTGTTTTTATATAAATGACCATAACATACCACATTTTTATGAACTAATAGGTAAAACATTAAAAATATAATAAATACCTAAAAAATATTTGTTATAACCTATACGTAATGAAACCATAAGTATTAACTGTATTAATTAAATTATCTTGCTCATAGTAATTGATAATAAAAAATCATAGAGTAAAACTTATACTTAACCAAACCTAACAAACCTACCCAGTAACCACATACCACGATTTTTCACTTTTACTTATTCACTATACAAACCAATGGACGTCATTCATCGTATTAGTCGTTATTCATTACTCAGGCACTTCCATTTATATTCTTCTACGCGTTTATCAAAGGGTAGTGAAAAAATAAAACCTTTCGCTGGCATTTCTTAACCTTTTTTGAACAAAACAAAAAAACCTTTCAAATAAATTCCTCGAGGGTGAAAACACACACACTCACGCGCTCACATTTTACCTAAGCCAGAAATCACTTCATCAGACGATAGTCGTTGTCTACGTCAATGGATGAGGGTCCATTTGTTTAATCGCAGCAAAGATAAGTTCACTTGTGGCGAAACAAAATGAAAACAAAATAATTACCACTAAAAAGCTTGTTTTGTTAGTAATATTAAAACATTGTGAGTCAATATTTATACCTTTAATAATTTATATTATAAATATTTACTAAAGGTGACTTTTTTCTAATATCTTACTTTGTAGAACAATAATAATTATTATATGTTTCTAATTATTGTTTATTTATAACCAAAAAAAATATTTAATTATTTATAAACATTTGAAGTGCCTATCTATATATGTTTAGAATAATCCTTACCCGTTCTGCACAATAATTAGGTTCTTTACTTATGTCAAGTCTTAGATAAGTAGTAAATTACCTAATGCTTAACATTAAATTGTAACAATTACAATGGATTCTCAAAAGAAATATATTTCAAGAGTATTAAATTATAAATACCTAGAAGTTTCTAAATATATAAATAACAACCCTGATACAAAATAAAAATGGAATTGAAAATGTTATTAAAAATTAAATCATTCATCAAAATACATTGTTTTTAATTTTTTGGATAAATTTGTTTTCCTGAGCGTAAATATAATAATTATTTAATCATTCTACTACTTTATATTATATTGCGTACACATACTAATCTATAGGTGTAGAATAGATTAACTTCATCATCTATAAAATATATAAGTCTACCTATCCATTATAACGGCAGCTAAAAGTCAAGTCTTACAAAAAATAAAGGTAACCTACATATATTCATATAAACTCAGTACCTACAAGAATCGCATTAAGTGTATTAATAACTGCAGTGGCTTATACGCCAGTATAGTGAATAACACAATATTGTTAGAGAGTTTGGTACACAAAAGTTTTAGTCATTGTACGACTTTTTGACCATAATACAATATATTATTATATTATTGTTCAATTCTATCAGTCGGATTATATTTACCGAATCGACTGTTTCAAGTGGGTCGAGTTGTGTACAACTCGTGTCGGTAAACACAACATTACGCAAAAGTATAGACTGTGGCCAAACATTATTTCACCCCTTGTCCCATTCTGTTAGCTATATTAAAATCCCAAAACTATATTATAGTGCAAACAGCCTAACTGACAAAAGAAAAAAACAACAATTTTATAAATGACATAAATATTCCACTGCAGAAGAGCTTTTGTCAACAATAATAATCTCACATGCAATAATCGGTCACAATAACTATGCATATTGATTTATATAGAATATAGATTATAAGCTCAAACGAAATATTTTATACTATTATATATTTATATTATTAATACGCACAGTATTGTGCACGGCATAATCCGATACATAAAGATACGCCTTCAACATCTTCAGATGAATATTTTTTTTTCCAACCGTATGCCCATTTAGGAACGACAGAACTTCGGTATGATATAATGCATCGTATTAAATGTACATATATATTATACATGCAGGCGAAAGCCCTATTGTCTTTTGAAATGACTATGGTGTAATCATTTTTAAAGCTTAAGCACCCTACCACAAGTACTCACAAACAATTCTCCAACTATTAAAATTTTGGCAAACCCGTTTTCTGTGCCACTTCCTAACCTTCTTACAGTACAGGTGATTAATTTTTTTAACCACATGACTCTTTCGTCTCTTCACAACATACTGATGGCTCTCAAATATTATTATAACAAAAAAAAAAAAATGATGTTTATATTTTATTCATGTGGACGGTAATTAATGTAGTTATCAATCGTTTTAATTCGTTTGACATTTGCAATCATATTAGGTATACCAACAGTGTTGATCCAACACGCCATTGATCAAAATATATTCGAATCGAATACGATAGGCTTCTATTTTATTATGTTTACTTTATTAAACGCAATCGTACAATAATACAACACTGTCCAACTATAAATCTATAATATATTATATTTTGAGCCCATCGCCGTTTCGTAGCTCGCCAGTAGGGCAAAGTTTTAGGGACGGGGGAAAAATGCGCGTTGACGACAAAAATTATAATTAGTTTTTGGAAATATTTCCATTTGCAATTTATTATTAACCCCCTTCTACTCACCTCCCAAATACACCGCTGCAGTCCGTCCATACACAGTAATATACACACCCCCCCAATCCTGCGTGTACGTTTCACGCCGATTCAATTAACTCGACGACGAAACGTCATAATCGGATTACCCCCGGCGCATTATCATCTACCCTCTAACGCATACACCAACCCACCCACCCACAAACACACACTCACACATAGAAATATAATATTAAATACGTAAAAATAAGTGCGTGTGTGTGTTATACGTACAGGATGACGGGGAGGTTTCACCGAAAAACACACGACGATAATAATAATATATAAAGTCGAATTCCGCGGGGTGTGCTTCGATTAGCAGCAGTTCTCCGGCACCCGTCAACCACCCTTTCCACCACACCGACCATCGAAACCATCGCTCCGCCGCCGCCAATGAATTTCTAATAACTTGCCCTCGATGCCACTGGTTGATGGGGGGGGGGTGATTGGGGTTGAGGTCGGAGGGTAGATACTCGTGGAAATTATTGCTGTTTCACACCGTGACGTTTATTATATATAACGACTGGCCGATCTAATCCGCGACATGGCAAACTGCACTCCATACGCGGTAGCATAGTGACTGTCGTAATATTAATATTAATAAAAATAAGCGCATATATTATAATATTATATGATACTGAGAACTACTCCGATTTCGTCGTGTATTGGGACGAACGATAACGTCATTAATATCATCTTGGCGGCTGCGAGTCGACGATGAGTTAATGTGCGTTATAATGTACCAGCTACAGGTCTTATTGATTTATATTCGTTTTCAAGCGATTATTTTATAAGAGATTTGATTTTTGTTCGAGCCAAAAAAAATATTTTAAAATTCATCGTAGGTATTTCGGTATATTAAAAAATATTAAAAAACATTAACTCAAATAATTATTGTGTCAATAGTGATAATAATACCAATATATTATTATAGTATATTATAAATCGTCTGTATATTGGTTATTAATTCTAGTCAAATGATTTCAAATAGACCAATGTATAAAATTATAATCTGTTATGATAAGGTAAAAAATTAATTTTAGAGTAAACCATATCTAAACGAAGGAAACGAAAATGTTTATGCTCTCGGTTAAAAGATGCATAATATGTTCGTTGATAGTGTTGATACCTATTATATTGTTTGTCGAGAGTGAAAAAAGAAATTTGTCGATACTTCGCTCAAAGGTATATTATACTACGCGAAGGGTTTGAAGGCAGAAGAATATTATATACCTACATTAGTATTATTTATTAGATTAATAGTACCGCGTTATAAAAAAATATAACGTACCTATAATATTAAGTCACAATTATGAGTTTACGAGTAGTATAGAGAACACGCAATACTATAAAATAAAAAGATATTAAATGATTGAAAATTAGTATGTCAAATATAGTATTTATTATTCACAGTTATACATATTGTAATAATTAAAGGTTATCAATTTAAAAATAATAAAACTATTAATTTAT
Organism: Diuraphis noxia; assembly: GCF_037042655.1. Lineage (NCBI taxonomy): Eukaryota > Metazoa > Arthropoda > Insecta > Hemiptera > Aphididae > Diuraphis > Diuraphis noxia. Next base: position 52,409,947 of record NW_028301713.1, read on the forward strand.
GCATATTTCTTACAATTGCGGAAAATTTATAGACGTTTGCTTGCATCGTATATTCGTATATATTTATACACGATTATAAATGTTTAACAAATTATAATTTTTTTATTTTCAAAATGATTGAATGGATCCAATAATCATTTAATCATTATACTTATTTAATAGCTCGTGTTGTAATGTGTATATTTTTAAACACGGATGCGATAGAATTGGTGTATTATATTGATTCTACAAATACGACCTGTGAGATCATATTTTTTTTATCGACTAAAATATTTGTAAGGAATACACATTATTTTAATAATAATAATAATAAAAAGAAAGTGAGAGTTTCTCTGCGGTTCCTTGTGAGAATACAATATAATATATGACATTCTGCAGCGACAAGATTTTCCCGCACCTATTATACTTTGTATTTTCTTTATTTATTTATCAAGTACCTCATTGTCAACTTGTGGGACGACGACATACTCTATATCCGCGGTATATAAGCATATAATAAACCGAAATATTTTTGTTTCACGCAGGTCTGGTTCCAGAACCGACGAGCCAAGTGGCGAAAGACAGAAAAGTGTTGGGGAAGAAGTACAATAATGGCCGAATATGGACTTTACGGTGCTATGGTCAGACATTCATTACCACTGCCGGAGACTATCCTGAAAAGTGCGAAGGAGAATGAATGCGTCGCGCCCTGGTTGCTCGGTAAGTACCTATTACTGCGTATACAACAACTATTACTGTCTCCGTCACTCGTTTTTTCCCGCTATTTTATATGATATTATTCTCGTTATAATGTTCTGGAAATTGGTTGCCACGGGAACACCGAAATGAGCTTCATGAATTAGCACAATGTCCATTGTTAAGGATTCGTTTCCCATCACAGTGCCATTGTTTTACCAGCGTAATGGCCGATGGTTTCTACTCCATGGCATGCAATTTACTTTCAGTGCATTATTGTATTAATTCCTCAACATCTCACACCACTCCATTAAACATGCAAATTCTATTATATCTCTACCAATGTTCAAATTTAATAATGAAAAAACCTCTATTTACCAAAATATAATAATATACGTATATATTATTATGCATTAATATGTTTTCTCCCTTTAAAATGGTTGGTCTCGTTACCGTAGGATGGTGCGCGATGCATCAGTGTTACACTGAAATATGTATACGAAATGAAAAATTGCTTTTTCAATTTGATCGATTATTTTTTTCAAAGTTATAGGTATTAAAATAATATAATGTATAGGAATGTTTCATATTTTCTATTTATATTATTATATTTGATTTTAATATAGTTATCGTTAAACATAATATTCTGATCCAGATTCCAGGCTGGTTTTTAATTATTATCTAGTACTAACTGTACGTACCTATTTGTTATTTAACTACTCAATTTTAATTTTTACATTTCAGTAAATCTGTTAAAATTCTATAAATATTACATTTCATATAATGCAAACAATAAATTTGAGTATTGCCGTTTTAATAATAGGTAATATTTATATATTTAAAGTTATAAAATAATTTTTGAATGAAACGGAAAACGTTCTGCACCTAATTCCATACTAAACCATTACTAGTTTGATATTCAAAGTTAAAAGAGATTCCTTCTGACACAAAATAAAATAGGTAGCTAGGTAGGCAAATATGTTAGTAGTTATACTACAAAGACTGCATATTTATAGACACGTGACAAACATGCACGAGCCACGGTGAACTTTTAATGATTTTTGAAATTTAAATTTACATTCCAAAATATTTATAATAATAATATAAAAAAATGAAAGCAATAATAACCACCACTTATTAACGACAGCCAAAACTAACTCGTAACCTTGAATATTTTAGGCATGCACCGCAAGTCGATTGAAGCGGCGGACCAGCTGAAAGATGACAACACTGTATGCAGCGGTGCCAGCCAAAAGAGTGACAAGGAGGAAGACGAGGACGACGAAGAGGACGACGAAGATGACGACGAGGAGAACCACCCCTGCAAGAGGCCGGCCAGGACGAGTCCGGAGACTGCGACGGACATGTCGTCGCCACAGCGGCATCAACATCAGCAGCAGCAGCAACAACAACAAGACGCTGCAGTCGCACAGGACCGACAACAACAACAGCAGCAGCAGCAGCAGCAACAACAACAGCAGCAGCAGCAGTGCGCGGCCAACGCTGAAGCTCACCGACGGATTCAGCAAGAAATACAATCACAGATGGAGCAACACCACGCGGCCGTTATGCAGCTGGCCGCCAACCGGGCACAGGACTCAGAAGAGTTCCGGAACAACAGCATCGCGTGCCTCAGAGCCAAGGCGCAGGAGCACAGCGCCAAGATACTCAGCCTGTCGGCGGACGCCCTCATGTTGGTCAACAACAACGGCGGCGGATTTCGCAGCCGGAACGCTGCAACCGCTGTAGCCGTGGCTGCGGCCGCTGCGGCAGCCGCCGATGTGGCCATGGCGTCGTCCGGTGGTGGCCAAATGTTGGCTGACTGCGACGCCAACGCCAACAACGTGAGGGGCGTGAACCACCACCAACAGCAACAGGCGGTCGGCTCGGACATAATGGTCACGTCTTCCGACACATCGTCGTCAATGTTCTAATCAAATAATATACTGCTAAACATGTTATGTATTTTATTATTATTATTATGTACATTATATTATTATTTAATAAATAAATATTATAATTATTTAGAGTAGCCGCGCGTAAAATACAGACATGACGGAGAGAGGTATAACGAAATGAGGACGTTTTGGTTTCAGTTATATTACAGTTATTGCAGCTGTTTAGCTGCAGGTAATCTATTTATATCGCGTTATATACCAGAGAACTGCAGATAACTTGCTAAGCGGGTGTCAGCTGTAGTAGGTATACTACCCAGAACTAAGCCTAATGACTTATGCCTACATTATGATGATCATCGTCAGCATCTCGCTATCGGACTTCGATTAAATATCTTTTTGTTTATGCAATACATTTTCAAATATCCAATGCGTCATTTAGCCAACGGTCAGACAGTTGCAGCGGGTTTACAAAAAATTCCGGCGGCGCAAACACTCAAAAGTAATATGTGATTGTAGGGAAGCCACGTGCACCAGCATATCAAATACCTCTACCCCCTTCCCACCTCAAATCAACAATTAGTCACAGAAAGCCCATAATATTGTTATAATAACAAGTGAAATCTAAACGTATCACATTATCTTCAAGTATTGTTAGCAACTTCTAGTCCAGACTATTCAACTCGATTTTAGACATGCGCACCACTACCGCCATCACCTATAGGAATATTTTCAAAACGAAACGAAACTAGTGTAAAATGCAATAGTGTCCAAACACATTAGTTAGTTTATGATTTACATGGTATATTATAAATTAATATGTTTCGTTTTGAGGAGAAAAAAACTCTTCAATGCCTTTTCTTATAAGTTATAACTAATGATATGTAATCATGTAATCGTCTTAGTCTCCACATGACTCTCATGCTGAATGTACTCGTACAACATCAATGTGATTTTCCTCTTACACGTGCTCAGATGAAGATGGCTGAACTAAAATGACTAAAAATATATACCTCTCACACGATTCGTAAAGCACAACAAAATTGACGAATATTAATCGAATACCTACACGAGTTGTGTGAGATCGGCTTAATATACGTTTAGTGAGAAAAACTAACCGTATAACATGCACATAATATAATATTTACAGCCGAATGATTTTTTTAGGTTACTTATTTGATTACCTTTTCTTTCGACCTCTCAGTTACACTCTAGTCGCTAAACAGAGGGGCATGATGTTTAGAAATATAGCGTAACACGATGGGTGAGATTGAGGAATGATTACGGATTTATAAGACCTTTTTCATATTTTTATGTTATATAACTATATCTGTTTTGAGTTTTTTTTTCACAAAACCCCTCGATGGTCAGTTTAAAAGTTAATTAATACTATTCATTGACACATTTGTTCGCTAAATTATATTGTCATTATTATTATTATTTAAACATATTGAACAATACAATTTTTTGTTTGTATCTATTGTATTATTAGATATATTATATCATGTATAATATTATGTATAATATTGATTTAAATATGTGTAGCTAAAATTATTATTATAACATGTAAATGCGCGCAGTCTCTATAATATTTGTGTACATATTTTGTAAAGATAATTTATCGTGTGTTGTTATTTAAAATTTATATTTATTATACCCATACGTACGTGCAATAATTCGTAATTTTTGTTTCTTTTTTTTACATTTTCTTGTACAAATCAACTTTTCTTAGCTCGAAAAACTACATTTTATTGCGCATTTTAGACAGTAAGAATATTATATTTAATTACGCTTGTTACAATAAATCACCCACTCATATACGTCCTTTTTCTCATTATACCTGTAGTAAATATTAAAAATATCGTATTATTGTAATAATGCTCTATATCTCGTTTTGATTTTTGTCCATTTTTTTTTTTTTTTTTTGATCTCATATGTACTTTCATATTCATTTTTAGTGCCGTATTTTATAGGAGAATGTGTTCCACTTGGTAACAAAAATGTATTATGTTTAATATATTCTGAATAGGACATTTTATGTTTAAAGTTATATTATAATAATATTACATTTTAGATTTATATTATATTGATGCTAACTACTGACATAAAAATTACGGATACTAATGTTTTTATCATTCATAATCATTTGAAATATAATTTGTTTGATGAAAATGAGTATATATTATAATTATATACATATTACGTATTATAAAAATAATTTATTGAGTTCATATACTACTATATTGACATGACATATATGTTGTAGATCATACACCTATATACATCATAATATGTATTATATCAGTGTTGTCTTAACAATACAAATGATGGGCATAGATAAACCATGAATCTTTTCTCCCAATATTGTAAAGAATATAAACTATAAATTATATTTTGAATGATAAAATAGTACGTCAAAATCAGATCCTCCCCTCCTATCATAGAATCATTCGACTACCAAAGACCCATATGGATATTTAACATGCATATTATATCGGATCATAGTTTGTTTCGTGAAAACACGACAAGGACAACGTTTACATCTATCTCACGAAATGGGACCCTGATGATACCTTATAATTTAATAGGATACCTATATAAAAACTATGGATAACTTAAATTGTTCTATCATTTAGATATCTATATTTTATACTGACACAGTTAAATATTAAACTTTACAATCTAGAAAATAAAACGGATTTCGTATTTCATATTTTAATTGATTTGACTATTCTTTATTATTAATTTTATAATAAATCTTATAAATGATAACGTCATTATATAAACATATTATAATGTATTAACAATGTCTGTATCAAAACGCATGAAGCGTATTAAGCGTGATAAAAATTCTAAGAGCCGTAGACACGTATTTGGGTAACTGGTCTATCCCTTCAAGGAGCCTATGAATAATAAAATATGTACGATATGTGTTCTTATGTAAATTTCAATAGCTTACTTAATCTCAGATAATTTTCGGTAAATGATTTGGAAAATAAATTAGAGGTTACCTTATAAAAAATTCAACATTTGCTTTCCTTCCTAATTAAAATACAAATAATAAGTATCTAACTTGTGGGATTCAACCTCCCCTCCACTAACGGTAAACATATTATGAACTTTCTGAAACCTTCGTTATTAAAAAAAATCTATATAGGTAAAGACGATTGAGTTTCATATTTATATTATGTTCAGTTTTGGTGTACTTATAATATCGTTCAATTAAAATACTTCAATAATAATATACTATTTTATTCAATAATATAATATAATATTATTATATGTGCATATTGTTCAATAATATTAAAATCGTTACTAAATAATAATAACAATAATGTATTATATACTTTTACATGATACTGACAAACTATTTACATACCAACAGTACAATGGGAATTTGAGAATTAATTTAGGATCAATCATTTTAATTGAAAAAATTTCAAAATTTTTATTGTCAATAGCAAAAAATAAATAATTTTTTATGAAGAAATATTGCTTTTATAAAAAAAAAAAAAATAGAAAGTAAACAAATATTATTAAAAATGTATATTTTTAAAACACATATTATAATTGTGCACAGTCAAAACATAACCAAATTAATGTAAATAGAGAATATAGAATCATATAAAATATCTAATTAAATAAATAAATTTACAACTAGAAAAGAATAGTTAATCAATTCATCGGGTAAATTATAAAATTCTAAATTCAAAAAGATCATATTATGTTAAAGTAATTGTACAATTATATTTGTTTATAATTGTTTATTTATGTGGCTAGTTTAAGAGTATACCATATTTGCATGTGTTATCTTCATCTTAAAAATATACAAAGTTATTTTGAGAAGGAAAGAACCTAGAAGGCTAGAGTCAAAACTAAGGTACAAAGTATTCGTAAAATAAAATGGAAAACTTCGGCTGTTAAATATTGTTTTTTTTTTTTTTTTTATTCAGCTTCAACTGCTAAGGTTATTAGCTTGCAACAAAATTAAGTATTTAGTACGTAGTAAAATATAGTTAAACAATAGATTCTTAAATTAGATTATACATATGACATATCAATTTGTTTTAAAAATGTGATTATTTTGGTGGTGTTGTGATAGGTAGAGCTGAGGGCTTCAAAGAGGTTGTCTGGCAATTTTAGACTTTTTCAGGTATCTAAATAGTAAATATTGTTATTGTTTTTTCAATATTGGAACTACAAAAACAGTCATTAAAAATAAGCACAGATAATAATGTATCTACCTAAAAGTTTGATAATAGGTCAATTCACTCTAATATCAAAAGTAATAACAGCACAATATTTACAGTTTTGAACGAAAATTATCGATGTCGTATGTGTATGTGTATGTATAAGACGAAGACAACAGTCATTAAGAAACCAATATGCTATTATTAGACAGAGCATTTAAATATTTAACTCAATACTTTGAACAGATATCCACTATTCCACTCAGTTGCGATGCCCGCTCCGATAAATGTTGAGAAAATTTAAAAATAATTTTAATTGTCTATGAAAGTGACTAAGAAAAGTCTTAAATTGAATTTTTAAAATATAAAGAAAATTCATTGCTATATTTTTAATTTTATTTTTTATATGTTAAGTTTATGGTAGAACCTAAGTAAACCTCCACTGTGTAAAAAATGATCAGTCTTCCCCAAACAAAAAACCTGGCTACACCACTGATTCCACTCATTATCTGTTAATTGTATGTCTGGTTCGTAATCGATTCATGTAAACCAACCATATTATTCTAAATTACATAGTTGACAGGCAATATACTCATATGAATTATTGACAGGCAATCAGACAGTTAGTGATATATAGCATCAACTTTTTGAGTTTGACCAAGTTTTTTCCAAAACTTTAAACGTGCTAAAAAGTAAAAACAGTGATTGTACTTTGCAATGATTTTAATTATATTTACTAATCTTTCTAGGTATATACTTAATTCTATAGGTTATGAATATGACCACTAGATCATGTTAAGTCATGTCACCGTCAGTTAATTTACATAAGACCTATGTTAAAAAAAATAAAAATTAACAAATTCTATATCTGTTGTTTATAATCTTAATAATCGATGTAATTATAAAAGGTTTAGCTTGGTTTGGATTGCCAATCTACGTTCTTTCTACATATTAATACAAGAAACATATTTTTTAAATCAAAAAAACTATTTCTGCTTCTTATACTAGTTCAAAATAACTTTTGATAATTCTGTTTTTGCAAAAATGTAGCTAAACTATGTCTTAAACTATATGGATGAAATTTGAAATCATCTCGGGAATATTTCCACTGAAAAATTCAACAAAATGTTAAATTTATGATGAAATGTCCATCAACAAGTGTCACACCAAGAACTATATTAAAAAAAATTACAAATTATAAACCTTTTGTTAATCGACGTGATTATAAAATGTTTAGCTTGGTTTGGATGACAAATGTACGTTCCTTCTACATATTATCTAATAAAAGAAACATATTTGTAAAACAAAAAAATTGTTTTGCGCGTTATCCCGACTAAAAGCTGCGTCTAATTATTAATTATTATATACGCGACAAATACATACTACTTTTGAGAGCTTTGACAATCATTATTTTATCGGCGTTTTAAAGAAAATACTTTAGGCCGTAAGCGTTCAACCAGCACTGAATCAATTAAATAACTCACTAAAATGATCACCGTACATTAGAGTGCAAGACCACTAATCTGAAATTACAATAAAATTAGTACCTGGCACTACAATAATGAAAATGAACATTACATGATTATTTATTACACAGGTACCTACGTATTATGTACTAAAGTCTAAAATTAAATATGAATGTATAATTATAGAATTGTTTCAGTCCGTTCACATGCATGTGTGGTAGTGAAATTACGTTACGTTATCGTATAGTTTAATAAGTACTATAAACTGTCCAAATAATTTTTTGTCGAACGTTATTTTCAATAAAATAATGATGAATTATAATAAAAATAAAAATATTATGCATATATCGTGTTATTTATGTATTATATCATGTTATTATAGTTTATACTTATAGTATCAATCAATTATCTCACTTGTACACGCACACAGACATGTTCATTATTTTATTGACAGGAAATAATTGTTATAAACCATACGTCATATAATGAGTTATAACTTAAAAGTGCACAGCAATAATAGATGATAAAATAAAATAAAAGCATTTGCTGTTGCATCATCGAACGGTCGAATTTATACGAACAAAACGATGCGCTTGTACGATTTCGACATGTTGTCCGTATCATCTCACGTGTTTACAACGTTTTATACGCGGTAGCTCTGCGCATAAATCGACAACTTCGATGAAGATGCATCACCGTCGGCGTTGTACCTAGACATCTAGACAACTAGACTTGTCATGACTGGAAAAATATTTAATTTTTACGTGTTTGCATTTCACGCACGGTCTACAAAATACAGGAGCTCACATACATGATTGCACACATTGAGCACAGAATTTTCATTTGCGACGCACGCAGTCGCCGGTTCGAATCTCGGTCACGGGCGGCGGCATCGCTCTTTGGGCATTTCGCGATGTCTGGAGAGAGAGGCCGCCGGCCCCCAACCGGGCATGGCATAAACCCACGGGTGCCCATTCAAAATTCTACCAAAAAAAAACCCACGAGTTAAAACCTTACAGTACCTTACCCTACAGTTTCCAGGCTAATGACCTCAGTTGTCGAAGCCCTAACAATAAAAAAAAAAATTTTCATTTCTGTTGTTCTTGGAATTTCCACAGTCGTCTCATCGAGATGTTCCAACAGTATATTATGTATAAACGTTGTGCATTTTATGGATGCAAAACGTCAAGCGATTGTTGTCGACCCCGGATGTCTAAATCAGTACGACGGTGCAATGACGATCGTTGATCTCGTTCTATATTCGCAGTGATGTCGACGCTGTGCCGTACATATATTATTTATAAAGAGGAAATATTTGATTGTTTGTATTGAATAGGTTCCGAAACTACTGAACCGATTTAAATGAAATTTGGTATATAGATAGTTTAGACACAGAAAAAAAACAAAGGTTACTTTTAATACTTAAAAAAAGGCTGTAAGGGTCTTTAAGGGACTGTAAGGAGCGGCAAAGGGCTTTAAGAGACGAATATAGAACGAGATCGACGATCGTCATTGCACCGTCGTACTGATTTGGACATCCGGGGTCGACAACAATCGCTTGACGTTTTGCATCCATAAAATGCACAACGTTTATACATAATATACTGTTGGAACATCTCGATGAGACGACTGTGGAAATTCTATGAACAACAGAAATGAAAATTCTGCGATCAATGTCAAGAAATTAAGACCGTGACTCAGTCGCGCAGTCGGCTCGCAATGCAGTTGTTTTTTGCTATAGCGAATATTTTTTTTATCATTTTAAAATGCCCAAAAGACCAAGATCTCAACTTTCTACAAATAGTTCACAGGCTAGGGCAATAAAAATACGTCGTGATAGAAAATTTCCTTCAGAGACTGAAAATCGTCTCGCAAGTCAGAGAGATTACACGTCGCAACGTGTGCAAGAGAGTCAAGTATCGAGCGTTCGCAACGGCTTGAAGACCAAAATATCAGAAATGTACACATTTGCAGCGTTAGGGAATCGAGCTCTGAGCGTTCCGAACGTCTCCGGAATTAGATAGAAAGACAATAGACGTTACATGGCTAGAGTTCGCAATCGAGTTTTAACTCACAGTAACAGATCGGCTTTCAGATACGATCCACATATTGATAATGTTCAACAGTCTTCCGTCCAAATCGGAGCAATGAATAAGATCTGCTCTAAGTGTTATGCCAAAAAATGGGCCGATGAACCTAATGGTTTATGCCGTGCTTCTGGAAAAGTCAGTCTTCCTAATATTTAGGATCCGTCACAGCCAATAAAAAGTCTTTTGCAAAATAATCATTCACTATCTACTATCTAGACATTTTCTAACCAACGTATGCAATAGCCAATAAGCCTATTTCAAATGACTTCGTTTGGTGCGAAAGAAATTAGAGAACAAAATTTTATGTCCACACTTTTAAAATAGAGGGCCAAATTTATCATCTTATAAGTAGTCTTTTACAACCATGCAATCTAAACTAAATATTCAAAATTTATTTTTATTTTATAGACAAAAGCTACTATGTTTTTGAAAATACAATAATAAGAAAATCTTTAATTGTATAAAACTAAAATATTGTAAAGCATTACTCCATTATAAAATATATTCTATTCAAATGTCCACTTTATTATTTAGTTTTTTATTTAAACAAGATAGATAAATAATTATATTTCAACATGGTATTCATAGTATATATATAAAACATAGTATAGCAGATTTCGTATTCATATTCTGTCTAGTGATTGAAAAATTAAACTTGTATCTCCTATTATGCAGTCTACCACCATTTTAAGTCTTTAATCTTTAACCCAACTAAAAATATAAGTGTAGTATGAGGTCTTTCATTTTTTTTTGTGTGTTCTTCATGGATATTCATATCGTTATAAATAACCATGACCATCCTGTTATTTATTATTTTAAACCACTTCATCATATTATATATTTCCTAGTAGGATGCTTTAATTTTTACATAAATCAGTTTATATTATAGAAGGAAAACCAATGATATTAGGTACACGTACCTAACAACAGTTTAGTGGATATAGTGTAAATGTTTGTGTATTATAGAAATTTACTCCAACTAGTGTTGTAGGTACATATTATTATATTATATAATAATTTATATATATATATATATATATATATTTATGAAATGAAAATTTCAAAATGGTTGTAAAATAGTTTTATAGTATATTCTCAACTTGAGAATCTCAAGTCTCAATAAAGAATCAAGTTGAATTCTATACTAATATTATAAATACTACATACACACCGTTCCGCGTAACCTAACCGAAACACGTATACACAATGTTCAGTCGAACACGTACATTTTTCATTTGCCATCAATAACCAGACTTACTATAATATAATAACATATATACCATTATACCACGTTGCGTGATGGCATATTATTTCGTAAGCGCTCCCAGAAGATCGATCGACAAAGTGTGAAGTTAGTTTAATCCATCCGACGACTGTTGGACAACGACTTCGGCTTATTTTTATTCGGTACTCATCAATAAGGTATATCACATCAGTTTTTAGCCAAAAATAGTGAGCGTGACATTTAGCTCACGTGTCAATTATTCACTGGAAAATTATTCGTGCATAAATTGTTTGTAAAAAAAAACCGTGGCAGTTATAGCGACTGCCAATAGAAGTAAAAACTATAAAAATAAAAATATATAAAATAAATGATATTATAATATTATTTATTATCTATATAAAATTATAATCATTTGCACAGGTACAGTATTAAAGGGTTCACTATTCCAAATTTTGAGCTCCTATACGTTTTGTAATTTTTAAGAAGTAATAATCAGTGAGTGAGTGGTGTTTAGATTTTATATTCATATATAATACATAATTATATTAAACTATAACGTATGATCACGTGCATCAGAATTGCTGACAGAACGACGTGCAAATGAACAACGGCCGCGTGTCTGATCTAAACATTTTGATCAAACATAGTGACAGTATATAGTAACATATTCAATTTTACATTTAGAAATATTATAACTTTTAAAATCTTTAAAATTTATTTCTTTGAATTTTTTACCAGTAAAATGTTTAGAATAGTATAAATTTTCTCAATTTTAATTTTTCGAGTGTCATTAAAATTTGATAAATGTGTCACTTTTGCCGCTAGTGCGTCACCTGATCGGAATTGTTAGACTTTTTTCATGAAGGATTATGAAATTATATATTTGTTATGTACGATGCGCCGATGCATCTCTATAATGTAATGCGATATACCTACACATTATGTATATCATCATATTTTATTAGATTATATATTTAGACTATATTTTAGATTTAAGATAATAAATTAAATAATGTATTTTAGTACACTAACAATCAGTTTTATTCATAAAAATTATCAACATGTTAATAATATATGCAATTCTTTCACTATAGTTAGCTTTATCATACTATAATAATAATTTTCTGCACAAATGAAAGAGTAATGCCGCAATCTATGGTTCAATTGGATCAAAGGCGACATCTCTTACCTTAGTTTATATTATAAGTCCACACGACACCCAAAACGGCGCTCAGTCGCTCATTCAATTTTATCGGCTCATTGTATATTTTTTCATATTTAATTTATGTCATTTGAAGATTAAAATAAAGGTCAAAAGTCAAAGGATACAATGGTTAGGACATGTTATGAGGCGGAATTCTGATGCAGTAACCAAAATGGTACTGAATTGGAAACCAGAAGGAAAAAGGCCACGGGGTCGTCCTCGGAAGAGATGGTTGGATGTTGTAGAAAAAGATTTGGAAGATCTTGGAGTGCAGGATTGGAGGGAGATTGTGCAGGATTGTGATAAGTGGAGTGATTTGGTGATGGCGGCGAAAACTCTTGGAGAGTTATGAAAGCCAGAAGAAGAAGAAGAAGAAGAAGAAGATTAAAATAAATCAATTGCAATATACTTCTCTAAACGTTATAACATTTATTTCAATATATTTTTCCTGGTCAATATCCGATAATTTTCTACAAAAGGTAAGTGACAAATTTATTGAACACTCCTTATGCATTTCCTTTTTATTTAAATTTAAACTAAAGGAAAACTCTTCTAATACTCACCCCCCCCCCCCATTAAATATCATATCAAATGATAATATTAAAGTAATGAGTTAAAGATAGTTCATAATATAAAAAGAAAACAACATTTAACTGTTTTCTCATAAAAATGCAATAACATAATAATATATAAGGCTAAATATAATATTGCATCACTACACATTGATTAATTAAATTTATCATTATCTCAGATCCACGTTGAACCTTATTTTTAACTCATTACAATAATAATAATGTGATTCTTCTATTGTGTCGTATATTGTCTAATGTGTTATTTATCTACTTTATACTTAAAATTAATGATGTTTTTACCTAATGCTGTTCAGCTGCTGAGTATACTGCTGCTGAGTACACGTCATAATGTCGCTGTAAAGTGACGGCGCCTGTGAACTATATACTAGACTAGATAACTAATTCTACTGGAACTTTGCATTCGCCCGACTCTCAACCATACGTTATACGTATTATGATGGACTTACACGAGCGGATAATGTGCACGCCTTACAACACGCTATTATAATACAACTACCTATATACTACTTAATATAGTTTGACGCATATGTTATTCATCGGTTCGTCCGGTGACTTTTTTAGTCGAAACGATCACCTTCAAATAATAAATCTTTACGTAACAATGTGACATGCGCCGTCGACAGAGTGATGCTGTAAATCTCGTTACACATTGCGCATTTTTTCGTAATGTAACGTTGCAGGCTGTATGCTGCATAATAACTGTTAACACTATAATACCTAACGATGTAACGTCGCAACGACATACAACACACCACACACGTTACAAAAGTAACGACAGATGAATCGTCATTCAGTACCTATGTCTACGTGCGTACGCGCGGACAGTAACGAAACAATAACGCAAAACTAAGAATAGAAAAAAGCCAAACGTGCTAGTGTTTAATTCCTGAAACGATTAGTAACGTCGACACACAACACGAGCGTGTCAAAATAAAAACGATTTGTCATCCTGTTGTACGATGACGAATGTACGTTGCACATATATATAATACACGTTGCGCACTCAAAATTCAACAATATAAAGACGGCGAACGTAGCACTCGATCAAATTTTATTTAACGACTTCCCAAACTGCTGTAGTGAGCAACTAAAGCTGTACAAAAATAAATTTCACTGCGAAGATGTCTCATCAGGCCAGGCCGCCAGCGTAACAGTCAATAATCAAAAATAATAACAAACACCGTGTAGGTATTTACCACGGTTAAGGCCTATACGGGTAAACACGAACAATCATGGTTAGTATTTCCGAGTACAGCAGTGCCTATAACTTGTCTGCTGCGTATTCCGGATGGAATTGTTGATGATCTCGGAGACGGCGTGACGGACGTGAGCGATTTCTATTATATAATGTATTTCTATTACCATTATTATAGGTATGCATCGTATTAATATATTATACAATATATGATGGCGACGCCGCGACGGATGAATCACATACTATATATAGTATATATATCTTCTTTTTTTTTTTCATTTTTAACCGATGACGCCGCGGGAACTGCTTTCGCATTACTTCTGCGGCGCCGCCGCCATCGTTTATTGACTATATATCAATATTTATACATACGTGCGGGTAGACGGGACAGCTCCCCGACTTACCCCGCGTTCATGCATTTTCAAAATTGTACATTTTCTATTAAAGTACATAATATATATATATATATCTACCAAAAAATAACGATGCTATGTAGTACGGCACAATTGACACGGTCCGCAGCGGCAGCCAGTACAAAGTGCAGGTACCGCAGCAACCGGTCTACGCTTTTGTCGACCGCCACCGCGGGGTTACTACAGCGCGACATCGTCGACTCTCCGCTGCAAAGGCTTGGCGGGACGGGAAGACAGGTCGCGCCGGACGCTTACCGGCCGCCGGCGATCCAACACTTTTTGCGCCGACCGCGTCGATACGATACGTGAAAACATATAACACACCGACCTTTTGACCGCTTTCTTTTTTATAACACGTTGTCGTTGGAACAGTTTGTTATATTGTGTACCAACCGTGTATTCACTGTATAATTAAAAGCCACAAGGCTGTTATTCTCACCAACCGTGTACGATTTAATCTTGTGTTCAATCTCCTCAACCACACCACACCTCGCGACCGGCCAACCACGGGCCATAACATCAACGTCGTAGCCGCGTCACAATTACGTGGCGACCAACGTTTGCAATGGTGCGATGAGCATTTAATATATATATATTATATAATATATAAATGATATATCACGCGTTTTCTTTGAGGCATAGGCACGCAAAAAATTCGCACTGAAAGAACGATGACTATATCAGGCAACAAGTGTTTTGTTTTTATTTTGTGTTAGGATTCATTTAATATACATTATTAAATTAGTTGTTTTATTCATGAAACATTACAAGAATACATAATTTTACAAGGAAAAAGCTTTATATAAAACATAAACAACGTGTATCTTGAAAAATGTTAACATTGTTAATTGACAATGACAATTGTGCAACTGCACGAATAGAAAAAAGAAATAATAATATTAATAATAATAATAATAATGATAATAACATTATATCACAACAAGATCTCCAGATAATATGTACCACTGTACCAGACACTATTCGCAATTACGTGAGCAACGGTCTACTAGCGGCACGCGCCGCTTTACAAAAGTCACGATATCGACGTAAATCGATACTGATTGCGATGTATGGAAACGACGGATTTACACACGAAATGCGTCGTTAGGAAAAATTACATCGTCGACCAAATTTATCACATGCTAGCATTCTTGCTATAGAACCCTTTAGTAGTAAGAAAATAGTAAGAAGTTTAAACTTCCAAATTAAATTTAAAAATAACGATCTTTATTAATTGATTATATATATTAGTGAATAATGATAAAAGTGGTAACTGACGCTATTATATTTATATATAGGTTATGAAACATGATTAAAGGTAATTAATTAGATAATAATAATAATAATTATTATTAAATCTATGATAAGAAAAATCATAATGTTGTCACGTGCATTTTGATAAAAATGCAAAAGGATGCAGTGTCTCGTGCGTTCCCCTTAAAAATAAAAGTATAGGGGTACGCTAAAATTTCTCAAAAATTAGTTGAGGTACTCCGTCGCCCTGCGTCCACCATTCCCCAAGTTGTAACTACCTACTAAGTAAAATAAAATTATGTACATAATACATATATGGGGAATCGTAAGTTCCTACACGAGAGCAGCAGGTAGACAATTACATACATTATTTCCTACATAATATATGATGTGTAAGTTCTTACATGAAAAAAAATGTACAACTATTATTTTTAAAATTATTAAATATTATATAGAATAAAGAGTTAAAATGTATGACAGTATAATATGATATAACTGATATAAGATTGATAACTTATTATATATACGTAGTTTAGGAACTTACATGTGTACATTTTTTTACCGTATTCAACAATAAGTATTTATATTTTATAATACATAATATATATATGTAGGTAGTTGGAAGCTTGGAAAAGGATTGAAGCCCTAATATTTTTTAAACTTTTTAATCTGTTATAGTTTACTGACACCCATAGCGGTAGTTGAAAATTGTAAGAGTAAGACACCTAGGGACTAGGAGTATTGAGTTTTTGAAAAAAATCGAGAACATCTTTTTTGCTGTTTGGTAATTTCCACAGATTCATAATTTATTATTTTAAAATTAATAAATACAACAACAGGTAATCGAGCGAACTGTTGTCCGGTAATCGCGGCATCGGTGTGGTAATCAAGATAACAGAATTGAGAGTAGAGGTAGTCGCGGCATCGAGCGGTAGTAGGGATAACAGAAAAGTACCTTTTAAATATTTAAATTTTTAAGAATACGACAAAATTGAAAATATTATCATGGTTCCATGGTTTATAGATTTATGTCATCGGTGAAGGCGAAAAATGTCTAAAATCTAAGACTAGATAAGAATTTTTGATTATTTATTATATAATAATACTCATAAACCTATGGCAAAAGGCAATTTAGTATATTTTGTTCAAGTAAATGAATAATTTCATAAAAATCAGTATACTACCTACTTCCAGTTTGGAGCTGCGAAGATGATGTGCTATAGCGTTCGTAACTGCACAAATAACAATTTCAACAGAAAGTCCATAGTTTGTAAGTATTTATATTATTTTGTTGCGATACACCAAGCAACTATACAGCAGCCCGGTGGTTGTCGAGTTATTTTTTACTCATTACTTATTAAGGTACGCCACGGCCCGGCGGGCGGCAGCCCACTTAAAGAATATTTACAATAATTCTTGTAAATAGTAATTATAAACAGTAAACCCTTTATGCCTCGTAAAATTCAACAATTATTATTTAATTTTTACACGTGTCTACATTTTATTCTAAACACTAAACAGACAATTTTTGGATTAATAATCCCCCCCCCCCTTAACAAAAAAGAAAATGTTTAAAGTAGGTAAATAAATCGTATACTCATGAAATATTGTAAATTTCACTATTTATAAACTTGTGGACTAGTTTGTATACGGTTCAGTTTGGCATGCGACAACCATTTATTGTTATATTGTTTTTTACTTATAATTCACTATCGATGACTGATGTATCGATAAAAGTTAAAGGGCTTGTTAATAAAAAAATGGAAGAACATATCTGTACACTTTTGCAATAGTGATTTTTCCATTGATAAATAATTAATAGCACCATTGAAATTCATATTTGAATTTGATTTTAAATTCAATATTTTTAAAATTTGTCTTCTATATAATATAAGCCTTAAAAAAATAAATATCCAAAACTATCATAAGGAGCAGCGAAAACACTGTTAGATAAAAACTAGAAATTGGTTGAAATATTTTAAAAATTGCATTATACATTAAAATTGACAATAGACAAATTCACAAATATGATTATAAGATAGCTTGAATTACATTTACAAGGTTTTTTACGGGCAACATATTATTATTAATATCTATCGGAAATAAACTAATGAAATTAAAAATATTCATGAATGGCTTGAAATAAAATAATATACAATTTACCTACCCAATAAATTAATTTATATTATTAAATTCGTATTCGTATTCGGAGAAAATGTTTGGCTTCGAATTATTGTATTAACTTTAGCTGGTGCCTGGTCGTATGATAGGTACGGAAATTTTGTGTATACATGACTGTATAACTTTATGTTAACTTTAAAAAGCAATAATCACATTTATTTAAATTAATTGAATAGTTCATAACAAAATATTTTTTAGTATAAATATGCATATAATACCATCTTAATTAATAATCAAATAAATTAATTTAAATAATACCTATAAGTACTTTGTATTACCTAGCTATTCTAGATTGTTATAATATATTATAATTTTAATTTAAAATTATTTCATTATACCTAATTTATTGTTTTATCACATTTAATTATTTCAATGAACAAATTGTAAACATGGACATCAATCACCTCATTGATATACAATTTGTATTATAAATTATAACATACATCTATGGATTTATCTTATTGATGTAATATAACATTTAATTGTACCTATAATCTATGTCGATTACCAGTCATTGCAGAAGACGCAGTCGGTTGGAAATTCTAACATTTCAATTAGCTGCTATAGCAAAGCAGACATGAACGAAAAACATACTGCCTTCCATATAATTTTTTTTCATAAATTAAATTATTTTCAGACTTCAATTCAGTAGTATCTGATGGTTTTCCACGTCAACGTCGGAGTGCATACACGTCACGGACACCATCGAAGCCCGAAAGAATCGAGATTTAAAAATTTAAGGTAAGTTATTTGGTTTATACCTATTCTTTTGCGACTTAAACTTATATTTTAGACTGAAAATAAATATGCAATATCACGAAAAATATGCTACCCAAATGTCGTGACGTATATTTTATTCTTGAAATGTATAAAATACTAACGCCGTCTTTTTTTCCGGCGTATAGTAGGTACCTATAATTATAATTATAAATTAATTACCTCGGTAGATTCTTGAAATAGACATATCGGTTCAATTAATATAATCATTAATACCTTTTATAACTGATAAGTCATATGACACAATTTTATTCTATAATAAATTGGTAATTTTTTCCAAATTCGCAACGTTGAAGTTATAGGAAACTATTAATTTAGCACTACATATATTTTATTGTTATATTAGGTTTATTTTAGTTATAAATAACCTTTGTTGTTCACCATAGGTAGGTATAGATCGTAATGACATAATATAACGTTGTACAACTAAAAAAAAAGTTCACAGAGTTATAAACAGCCTATACTAAGTCCTGACTAGTGATGACTACTCCGTGTGCTCGTTTATGATAAATAAATAGTAGTACATTCACACAGGAGTTCTAATTTCTAAAACATAACATAATATCAAACATTAATAAATAATAAATTAGAATGATATTTAAAAATTGTTGAAATAAAATAATCGTACCAACTAACAAGCAATTATAATTAATCTTTCTATTATTAAAATACAAATTAACCGGTTGGTAGTACGCGAGTTCTAATAGGTAACTAACTTTTTGTAGCTAATGAAGAAATATTCTAGGTATTCGTACAAAGATATTTAAAACATAATAATTAGATAGGCATGATAAATATTAAAAATTATTTTTATTTATGATTTTTTTTTAAATACAAGTTATATAAAACGGAAAATTAGACGAGAAAAATTTGCATAACTCCTATAAGCTTAAAGCTTGTGTTGAAGTGTAATACGGGCAATTATACAAAAAAAAAAAAATGTATATTATAATTTACTAATAATACAATAATTTTATAAAAAATAATGAATCAATATAATCCAAATGAACAATTTAATACTAATAATTTGTGAAGATAAATAAACTTAAATTAATTTCATAATGTTATGATTAAAATGTTTATAATTTCCAAATTGTTTATTATTATTTAATTCTTTATTTGCCATAATAGCAGTATTTAACTAACTTTTGAAACCAAAATGTTTATATCAGCAGCTATATTAACATTTTTTTTATACCCAGTATTGAAATTATGATTACCTACATTTTAGATAACAATTTCTATGTTTATACAGAAGTAATAATAGATATTTTAAAATAATGTATCAAAAGACTCGTTTATGATTATTTATACAAGAAATAAAATTATGACTTGTCGTTATTATATTAATTATTAAGCACGATTAAAGATAGTATGCTGGTTACGGTAACCAGGTCACCCAACAATCTATGATTTGCATAGGCAGAAAACAGCAATGAAACCACGATATGTTATGAAAGGTCTACTAGCCTAATCTAGGCGATTAAATTAAGAATTATTTGTCATTTTAATAATAATATCACAAAATATTCAAAAGGAAAAAATGTTTTTATTTAGGCAGGTGGTCGTCGGTCGATACCTATACTTTATTCAGAATAATACCATAGAAACAACAAATACAGGTATATATCAATATTTTATTAGATATTTGAGTTAGACAAAATCGCTTGCTGTGATTGGATTTGTTTCTTCACCTGGCGTCCATGTAATAATTATGTCTTCTTTATAAAAACGATTAGAACAAACCCGATTACTGGGATTACCGAAACTGCTATTGTAAAAATATTTTAGGAGCATTGTATTAAATTTTCAAATCTTAGATATAAAAGGAACATTTTTTATGAATTTCTAGCATAAAATAGATTACGAATTTTCGTGATTTTAATGTATGCTGACAAAATTCAAACTTTGAATGCTTATAAAAAAAAATTGCGACTAAATATTTCTTCTATTTTGCAACTGCTATAGTAAAAATATGTAAGGAGCCTTGTATTTAATTTTAAAATCTTAGATCTAAAAAGAAAAACTTTTATGAATTTCTATCTAAGATAATTTGAACATTGCCGTAATTTTTACGTATTTAGTCAAAATTCAAACTCTAACAAAAAAAATTATGACTATGAATTTCTTTTATTTTTCACCTGCTATTGTAACAACATGTTAAGAGCCTTGTATTAAATTTTCAAGATTTTCTTATCCAACAAATAAATTTTTATCAAGATTAATTTAAAAAAACTATAATAATGATCGAAAATTGCATATACCTATAAATCGTTCAACTTAAGTCGAACATTTTTGAAAATTGCATGGTGGATAGAATATACTTATATAAACATTCGGTGAAAATTTCATGTTTTTATGGTCATTTATTTTTGAAGTTACATCAAAAACCAAAATCGATTTTGACGAAAACTGATTGTGCGTAAAATTTCCCGTTTTTCCGTTAATTTTTAGTTTGTTTATCCCGATTACTTAGAAAAATATTGAAAACTTTTTTACATTTGACCCTCCCCCCTCCAAAAAAATACCAACTAGATTCACTTTCTGATCTAACAAACAAAGTACTGAAGTCGAAAATCAAAGCATTTTAATGCCCCAAAACGTGATGACAGACGTAAAAAAATAAAAATAAAAACTAGTGCTAGTAGTCAGTATAATTTCAATCGCATTTTTTAAGTCTCGTTATACAGTTTCGAAGTGTTACTAGTATTAACTTTAATCGTGCTATTATTTATTAAGATAGTCCATTCGATATAATCGAATTTAATATATTTATGTTTAAATCACGATGTACTACATAGGACTAAACACTCCTGGCAGTGGGTGGGTGGGACACCGGTCATAAAGTTGTACGGGTACGTACTTTGTGACTGTAATGCTATCTAGTGACGTACTAAATTACTAATTTTGTATTTAACTTTTATGTACATATTATTATAATATTTATATATAGACTTAAGAAATATGAAAAAAAAATAAAAATAAAAAGATTAACATAAATAATATTGCTAAAATTTTGTTTTTGAGTTCATGTTTTCTGCAATGAATCTGTTGTATCTTATTTATATTGTCATACATCATATAGTATGGGTCGCTTATGTTCAGTATTAATAGGAATGCGAGAGTAGAGTAAATAAAAGAAATAATGAAAATGCTACTTTATTTACAATACCTAAGGATGAATCTATCCGTAAATCGTCGAAAAATATTTTTAACAATTGGAATGGTCAAAATGTTTCATACTTATTTCATAAACATTTTAGTGATGAAGAAATTATTAAAACGTTTGAAGGGCAAAGTAGTAATAGGTAAATAAGTAAATTATAACAGAAAATCTCCACATTTAGAAAATTGTTAGTTATTAATCAATACTAACTCAACCATATACCTACTTTAAATTAAAAGTATTTGGTTTTTGATTATTTATTGCTTTAGCCTTGGGCAACCAGGAGTAAATTTGTTTTAAAACACGGTGCTCTATACTATCAATTCACACATTAAATACACCAAAATGTTGAAAGGCTTTAAATTTGACCTCAATAAATATTATAAGGTAATGTTTATAACCATTGGATTAAAAATTACAAATTAATGTTCAAGGATAAATTTTCTCTAAAACCTATAAAGATTTATTAATAGTACTAGTTTATGTGAAAATGGAATTGAACCTTTACACATATCATATACAATTTAAGACCAAATAACTTCGTATGTACCAATATATTACAGATAATGTAATTTAATGATTTGATTAATATATTATATGATAATATTACCTTATCAAAAGGTTGGGTAATCTGTAATGGATAGAGAAAAAATTGCATTTTGCTGTTTAAAATCATTTATTGAAGAAAACAAAATTACAATTAAAAAGCAAATATGTTAAACGAAAAGCATAACATTTTTTTTGTTTTTATTTACACATTATATCAATTATTATTTCGTTTAACATTTTGTTCTTAGTTAGTAACAAGATTACATGATTACAGGAATATCACTAATCGAAATATTGTTAACTAATAACTGTTGTTCAGATTTATTTATATTTACTTTATATGCATTAAGTTGTTTTTCCAAATTTATGTATTTAATACCCATATCAATAATTTTTCTTCTGATAATTTTAGTTTTATACCTATATAAGTCAATATATAATATCAAATTTTTTTCCATTATCATTTAGTTTATTATACCAAAAATTTACGGAATTTCCTACCTCAAATTAATTTTAAATAAACTCTCAAACTTTTCCATTAAAATAGAAATATAATTTATTATTACCATAAAATTATCCTCCTCTTGCTATCTTTATTATTTTTTCTATTAGAATCATGTTTCCTAATTGTTATTATTTTTTTTTTTTATGATCTTGTCTTGTTCATATTCTTCACACTTCCAATTACGAGTATTTGAAAGTTTAAAATCGAAGTTCGAAGCACAATTATTGTGATAATAATTTCTTTAAATTGAGCATGACATTTTTTTTTCCGGGCGAGATATTCGAATTGCCCATATTACACAGCATTTTTAAACCGATAAACGAAGGACAAATTATTTATATTCTTATCGTGACTATAACGTACGCACCGGGCAAACAGAAGATAACAACTGAACATTAATAAACGGGTTATTTTAGTAATGTATTATATAATTTTATTTAAATTTCAGAGGTGGTATTTGTCAGTGAAAATTTGCCAACTGAATATGATATTCAGCTGTGAAGCCTAGCAATTTTTTGAAGATGAAGTTTTATATAGCAGTTATTGATTCAGATATGGGGGTAAGTAATGTTTTATTTGTCTGTAGGTTTCATTTTATATTGTTGTAATATTGATCAGGGGATACATTGTCAGTTATTTTTCAATCAATTTTTTGTAACCACTGGTATAACACTATTTCGGTTATCAATAAAGTCATGATTAAAATTAAGAAATTGTTCTGGTGCAATATTTTTTAAAATTAAAATTTTTTTTTTTTTGATAATTTCCTCAATAATATTTAAATATTTTCACCAATTATCATGTACGATGACCTGTAGGTTCTATAATGGCTAGGTGAGAGAGGGGGTAGAGTTGTTGGTAAGGATAAGACAGTGGGAGTGGGAGAGGGTGGGAGGAGAGAAATGGATAGGGTAAGAGAGATGATGAGATAAGGATAGAGAAGGAGCAAGAGAGGGAGAGAGATCGAGTGAGAGGGTGATAGATAGGGTCTGAGGGAGGGTGAGAGAGTAAGTGGGAATGAGATTAAGAGAGAGGGGGTAGAAGAAGATAGGTAGATTGATAAGTTGATGGAGAAGGGGGAGAAGGGTTTTGGCTGAGAGGGTTAGATTATGTTAGGTGGAAGAAGGGGGAATAGTTAGGTAGAACAGTTATGTAAGCAATTTCGAATACGTAGGAAAGGGTCTTGAAATGCTAAGGTCACTAGACCCTTTGGCTGAAACTAGGTACCAATAGTAATAGGTTTACAACCTTCGACTTATTGGATAGAATAAAAACAGTAGGTTGGTTAGGCCGATTAACAGGATGTCGACGCATTATCTCTTTATCTAACCCACGCACAGTATAGCTGGTGAACGTAGGTTAGGTTATGTTGTAATTTGCCATGTTGTGCATGAGTCAGAGATAGAAAAAAGAAATGCGCTGAAATCAGTGAAATCTTCTTAAGTGTTATCAAGTTGAAAAAGCTCATGATTGTTGATTGTTTATTTTCTTACAGTCTTTTAAAAGATAACTTTTAAAGTATTCAAGTACAGCAGTATATTAAAATATTAGGGATGATGCCTTAAGCAACACGAAAAGTAACTTATTTTAGTACATATTTTTTGAAAAAAAATTTAACATGTACTTAAAATTCTTTAAAATACAAATATTAAAACAACGCACAAAACACTAAACATTTTTAATTTTTATTATTTTTATATATGTTTTAATTTAATAGTACTTAACAAGACTATACACATTAACTATGATAATTCAGTATTTAAGTAAGCATGATTGGAAGTAAAAGTTATAAGTAATAACTGTAGAGCGAGGACTTTTATGTACTAAGAATTTATCAAATATATGCAGTTGAATATGCCCTAAAAAAAAAAATTATACGTTTATTCCAAACAAATCCGGCCGAGAAATTCAGTATTCCCTAAATCAGTGAACACACTGTATATATATATTAAACAAAATAATTAAATAGCTTAAATAGCTAGTACAAGTTTAAATCTATATTCATTCATATTTAATATATTATATTAAAGGCCTTGATTTATGAAATTATTGAACTACTTAATTAGTGCTTGATTTTCAATAAACTATCAAAATATGCACTAAAAACATTTAATTTTGATCATATACCTACGTTTTGAAATATGTTAAATATACTAACCAAGCATACAATAAAGTTTACGAAAAAAAAAATGAGTAAAAGTTCCTGGCTCTAGTAATATAACCTAGATTTATCTATACGGAAACCGGGATACAGTGAGTCTGTAAAGCTTATTAGTAAGTGTCAAAATAATAACGATATCCTTAAAAAATAACAAACAATATATTGAATTATTATTAATTTATGAAAATTAATGTACCAATCTAACTCAAAATATTATTAGTAAATTAAATCAAAACTATGAACTATATACCGTATCTTAGTGTGTCTGAAAGTCATATCTCACTGTAAGGAACCGGTCCTGTAAAAATATTTGAAAAACCTGATAACTTTTGGTAAAATTTGAGTAATAACTTATTAAATCTTCATAACAAACTAAGTATAATATAATGGTATGTATAGTAAACATAAAATTATGTAAAATAAAGATCATAATAGTAATTTATCCAGATAAAAGAAAAACAACTTTTGAATGTGGTTAAGAACTATAAGAAATAGGTACGTTATGCAATTGAAAGCAACTTCTATTACTACTTTCATAAAATTAATCCAAATCTCTAATACCTACCGGTAAGATATAAGATCTGGTGATAGGTGATTTTTTTGAGAAATACAGTAATTTTTGGACATTTAATTTTTGTCAAGTAGCCACGTAGGTATTTATCACCTATTTAATAATTTAAGTGACATACGTATTGTAATTACTATTAAACAAAAAACATACTTAAACGTATAAACGTACAAGTACCTATTTATCTAATATAATAGATTATTATATGTTATAATTTCTATAAGTTTAAAAAGTAAATTTGTGGCCTAATGTGGTAGTACGGTGGTTGGCCGAAGTCACTTATTTGTTCTGACGTCAACTGATCGACTGGTGTCACTAGCTCCCGGATGGGCGACCACCTGGGTTCTTAGTGACGGCGTGCATCCGAATTGCATGCCAAAAAAAAAAACATAAATTGGGATGTCCGAATTGCATGCCACCTCATCGAGGGGTTTGTCCGAATTGCATGCCATCAGATTATCAGGTTAATGGATTATTATTTATTATACACTTATTATATTAGGTATAACTTAAACTTTTTTTAAACTTTTCTAATTTAACTTACTTTTCCACTGAAAGAACGGGCTTTTATTATATTTAGTTTAGTATAATAAAGTGAATGTATTTTACATTTGTGCATGGTATATTTTAAATAAATAATTACAATGATGATATAAAATTTGGTAATTGAAATAAAAATAATAATACATTATTTGGTCCAGTTTTTTAAATAAATAATTAAAATAATAATACATTATTTAGTCTTGTTTTTTAAATAAATAATAAAAATAATATACATTATTTGGTCCATTTTTTTTAAATAAATAATTATAATTTTAGATCATTTCGATCATTTTAGATTATTTCAGACTAATATAAAATATAATAGTTCTTATACATTTGAGCTACAGACAATTTAGTGAACGATACGGTCGATACGTATGCCTAATATACTATAGTAAATAATATAGTTCAAAATAAAACTAAAGTTTAAAATATTTCAATCTAGAAATTAACCAGTTGTAACAACCATATCACAGAGCGTTTCTATACATGCGGTTTTTTTCAAATTAGAAAAGTTCAAAAAAAAGTTTAAGTTATACCTAATAGAATAAGTGTATAATAAACTATTGCTGATACACGGCATGCAATTCGGACAGACCCCTTTATGAGGTGGCATGCAATTCGGACAGACCCCTTTAAGAAATCGCATGCAATTCTGACATTTTTTTTTTTTTTGGCATGCAATTCGGATGCAGCCTTAGTGACGAATGCTCGTCCTATCTACATATTGTGTTTTAAACCAAACAGTAAAACCAGGCCATGCAGTTGATACCTTGAAAAAAAATTGCCTTTGGCCTGGTAAACACACATAATATTAGTCGTATATTAATGTAAGAATACCAAAAAAATACATTTCTATTTAGAATATAATAAATAGGTACACAAAAAGTATAATTGAGACTGGTGTGGCGTGGTGGTTGGCCGTAGTCTCTAACGTCATCAAGCATCGCCTGACGTCACTAGCTCCCGGATGGGTGACCACCTGGGTTCTTAGTGACGAATCCTTTCCCCATATACACACGTGTTTTATAACAACCCGTAACTACCTTCTCTTACAAAATGCTAACGGCCATAGCTGCCGATGCTAATGTTATAAAAGTGTATAATGTAATAATAAAAATATTACAAATCCAATTGTACATTGTTCATATATATATAAAATATTATAGTTCATATCACAATTTTTCAATAATAATAAACAATAAGTATGTAATTTGAGATATTTTTAGATGGTTATAAATTTACTTCTGGGCACATTATCTTTATCACATAAAAACATCTGTATTTGACACTGCGACATAAAGATTACCTATCACACAGCAAAATGATATGTCGAAATAATATATAATAGAATTGTATTGTAGAAAAAATTGTGTAAACATTTTTTTTTATAGATTATTTCACTTAAAAATACTCAAAAACGTAATAATTCAAATTTTGGTGTCGATGGTCGAGAGTCGTTTTTTTTTGGAACCAAATAAAAATGAAATAAAATTATCATGATTCCACATGACGTTTCCGGGACCGAAAAAGAATATTAACTATAATTTTAGTGTTGGTAGGGGGCAGATTTTAGATAATAAACCATTTATATACTTATATTCAAAGGTTGTTTTGCTTTAATGAGGACGTCTCACCTGTCCAAGTATTCAGTTATTCTTACAAGTGCAAAATATAAAAAAATTATGTCTGGAAGTTATCATTAGGATCATCAGTTTTTAATAATAAATATAGGTAAATTCTCTTTAACAGAACTGATAAGTTCGAGACTATATTATACAAATGGATAAATCATTAATAATTATTAGTTATTACTTCTACAATTTACGTACAATCATACTTTTGAGTTTAGATCTCACTATTTGATTAGATTACATACTATAGGTGTGCCTATATCCAAACAGTTCCCCTAATGTATGTATTCATCTCGATCCGATACTCGTCGTTTAAAGCTTAATATTATGGGCTTAAATTAATTATAAACACCGAAAAGATGAGCGTGGCTCTATCCATAAACTATCCATGCAGCGGTGTTGAAGTTCTAAAAATCTAGTAGTGCGAAAAATATTTCAAGAGGACCAATATCTTAATATCGATAAAAATAGAGTACCGTGAAGTGGAAAGTGGTCAATAAGACAATAATCTTAACATAGGGTTTGGCACCACAGGCATAATCTAAGAGGTATTCTTAAGAGGTCAGCAATCAACGGATCAACTTGATAAGCAAACACTTAAATCGGAAACCAACTCAATATCTTTTTATTCAATGTGTCCTTGATAACTATCCGTTTTTCATACGTTACCTGAATAACATATTACGGATTTATTATTTTACTGTCTTTCAGATTGATACTTATTAAACCCAGTAGCGTAGTCAGCCTTCCAGGAGGGATATTGGGTGTATAGTACTGTATACACTTTAACCCTCCCCAAATCCTAACCCTGGCTACGGCACTGCCTTCCCCGTGTGACAAGCAGATAGTTATTTAAGTCATAAGAAGGTTAGGTTAGGTGCCTTTATAGACTATGGTGAGTTGAAGCACAATAAGTGATGATAAATAAATATCACTGGTCGTAACCTTTGCAATGATCTTTTCCTACCAACCATAAAGGTATTCAAAATTGTAAACATAACAAACAAAGAAAATATTTAAATATTGCTGAGGAAAATATTAATAAATAATACATTTTTAAAAACATTTTGTTTTAGAAATATTTCATACAACCTAAACATTGCCAATCATAATAAAAATTATATCCACTGATCAAATTTTTACTATAATTTTAAATTATAAGTTTCTAGTTAATTTTTGTGTACACAATTTTTAAACCTTAATAACCATGAACATGAATCACATTATCATGAACCAATGCGGGCACCAAAACCTTTCTTCTCATTTTTTTTTTAAATTTAACTCTAATTGAATTTTGTGTACACAATTTTTGAACATAAAATAGCAATATTAAGCCCCTTAAATAATCATTCTACCATGAACTGGAGATTACACGCTGCAGTCTACAATGTGTATTCCTACGGTATTGTCCTTTGCACTTTGTCCTTTGCCCTTTGCCCTTTCCCCTTGTCCTTTCCCCTGCCCCTTGCCCCTGCCCCTGCCCTTGCCCCTACCCCTGCCCCTGCCCCATCCCCTGCCCCATCCCCTGCCCCTTCCCCTGCCCCTGCCCCTGCCCCTGCCCCTGCCCCTGCCCCTGCCCCTGCCCCTGCCCCTGCCCCTGCCCCTGCCCCTGCCCCTGCCCCTGCCCCTGCCCCTGCCCCTGCCCCTGCCCCTGCCCATGTCCATGTCCCTGTCCTTGCCCCATCCCCTGCCCCATCCCCTGTCCTTGTCCTTGTCCTTGTCCTTGTCCTTGTCCTTGTCCTTGTCCTTGTCCTTGTCCTTGTCCTTGTCCTTGTCCTTGTCCTTGTCCTTGTCCTTGTCCTTGTCCTTGTCCTTGTCCTTGTCCTTGTCCTTGTCCTTGTCCTTGTCCTTGTCAATTGTCAATTGTCAATTGTCAATTTCAGGTGTCATTCCAAATTCTAATTTTTCAAATTTGTTTTTGTTTCTTAATATGCATTTGCCTGCAGGCGCCAATACCCTTTTTCTCAATTTTTCTTCATAATTTAGTTCTTGTTAATTTTGTGTATACAGTTTTGACACCTTAATAACCATGTACCCATTTAAATAATCACTCAACTATGAACTGTAGATTACACACTGCAGTAATCAGTGTATTAATACATTATATTTTTATTTTTATTGTCCTTGTACTTGTACTTGACTTTTGACCTTGACCTTTCACGTTTAACCTTGACATTTGACCTTTGACCTTTGACATTTAACCTTGAAAAATGGCCTTGTGATGAAACCATAATTAACCGACTTCAAATTGGCCACAAACACCTAACGAACGTCTACTTGATGGAGTAAAGACAAACCTCCATTAAGCGGCACATGCAATGTGTCCTGCTAACGGTCAACCGCATCATCACCGAATGCCACGAATTCAACTTAGATGGCAACTAATACCCTATCTTCGACAAAATTTATCAAGTATTAGTACTTAATCAATGGGACATATCATAATATATAATATATCATATTATATATAATTTTTTTTTTGTTTTTCAATCCGGAGATTGGTTTTTAACAAATGTTTTACAATAAATGACTTCCATTTTTCTCTATCATTCGCCATATTCTTAAGCTCCCTGTAGGAAGTGTCTCCTGCATCTTGCATTAACCAGCTGCTCTATGAGCTCCGCGGTTTGGGCTACCGCCACTATCGCCACATCGTCTGCGAACGCCAGAAGCTTGGCGTCTCGGTGTACCGGCAGACGCAGGATGCCGTCATAGAACAGATTCCAAAGCGTCGGCCCCGAGCACAGAACCTTTGTGGAACACTGCAGGTGACCGGTAAGCTCAGCCGGTCCGGGAAGGGGTCCTCGCCGACCAGCAGTTTATGGTCCGACATGTAGGACCTCAGTATGCATATCATGTACTCTGGTACAATGCCTCATCGATAAGCCTCCATGGTGCGGTGTTGAAGGCGTTTTTTACGTCTAGAACCACGACGACGCAGAATTTTCTGTACTGGACAGCTCCTCTTCCCACTGCTCTCGTCGTTTTCAGGACCTCCTCAATAGCGTCAGTGGTTGACCTAGATCGTCTGAAGCCGAATTGTGAGCTGAGTGCATCAACTCTCAGAATGTGCTGCTCGAGGCGGTTAAGTAGAAGCCGCTCTAGAAGTTTCAAACCGCCGTCGAGTAGGCTGATGGGCCGGTAGCTGGACGGCTGGTCTACTGGCTTTCCCGCGCCCTTATGCAGCAGCACTAGCTTGGCACATTTCCATCGACGAGGAAACTTCCTCTCCAGCAAGCAGGCATTGAAAGCAGAGAGGAACACTTCGGGACTTCACCTCACGGCCAGTCTGATGACCTCGTTGGGTATAAAGTCGGGACCTGGAGCTTTACTCAACTGTAACCTTGCTGCTGCCAGAAGAAGTTCCTCAGCAAAGAAAAGGGGCGTTGGCGCATCGGCGGTTTCAGGCAGTTCAACCGTACTGGTGGAGTCGCTTATTTCGAAGGGATCCCGATCCCAGTCGACCGGTGGTGAGTCAGGGAAGAGGCCTCTCGCGATGCTGGACATCACCTGGGCATTCATGGTAGGAAGTCGGTGACCTAGCCGTTTGGTGACCAACTTTTACGGCACTCCCCAAGGGTCATTGTCCACCGAGTTGCAGAGTTCGCACCACGACCTCTCTTGAGATTTCCGGATCTCAGTTCTCAGATCCTTCCTGGCTTGGTTGTACGCTGTAAACTCTGCCTCGCGGCCGGCCATGTTCGCTTTTCGACCCTCACGCTGATACCTCCTGCGAGCAGCAATCGTGGCCCTGCGCAGATTCGCAATGTCCTCGTTCCACCAGTGGACAGCCCTCCTGGTTTTGGGCGTGCATCTGCGTTCGTCTCTAAAGGTATGGTCTTGTTACATTCCAAATGATTCTAATATTCTTATTGGGATTTGGGACTCTGTCTCGTCCAGCGCAATTCCCTTCTCGGTGGCAACTTTAACGCCTTCCATCCCGACTGGGGCCCGTTCTCGTTGTCACGTCGCGGTAGCCTCATATATGACACTATTGGTTCACTAGGTCTCTGCATTTTCAACAATGGTAGTCCTACTTATGTAGGACGATCGGGGTCTCCGGATTTTTGCTCACTTGATCTCATTTGGTCTTTATCCTGGTCTATCCTTGGTGACCCTCGTGGAAGCAATCATTTTCCATTATTAATGCAACCAAAGGTAACAATTTTCGTGGTACCCAATTGACTGATCCTTTTTATAATTCTATTGATGAGTTACGTTGTACCTTCAATTTTAACAAGGCTGATTGGGCCTCTTATTCAAGTTTTATCCAACACTCGATTGGATGTACTTAATGATCTTCCTCTAATTGATTCTTATTCTAATTTCTAATCTCAGAGCATTGATAGTGCTGCTAAACAATTTATACCTGTTAAATATACTAATCCAAAACCTTCCCTTCCTCTCCTCCCTGGTGGAATCCTTCCTGTACTAAGGCGATTAATAATAGGTCTCAACTATTCAAAATATTTCGTCGCTCGGGTTCGATAATAGATTTCTATAATTATCAAAATTCCTGTGCAGCCTCTATCCGCCTTTTAAATGACGCTAAAAGAACTGCTTGGAAAAAATGTTGTTCAATTATATCTTATATACCAATCATGTTCCACCTACCTGGGTATCTTACAAAGTCATTCCTATTCCCAAACCTAATTCCAATAAAGCATTTCGTCCAATCGCTCTTTCCTCAGCTTTATGTAAGTCTTTTGAATTTATTTTCAAAACTCGGCTCGATTGGTGGTTGGAACGCAACCCCATACTACCATCTAATCTCTTTGCATTCAGGAAAGGCATGGGCACTATGGAATGCTTTTCTACCTTTATTGGTAATATCTATCACTCCTTTAACTTTAAGGAATTTTTTGTCACCACGTTTGTTGATATTCGTGGTGCTTTTGATTCTGTTCACATTCCGACCTTAGTCTCCAAACTCCGCTCTTTTCATATTCCACCCACTTTTTGTAACATTATTTTCTCTCTATTTTCACATAAACATCACTCCTTTTCTTCCCCTTTCAGCTCACGTTGCACCCATTCCACTTTCTCCGGTCTTCCACAGGGCAGCTGCCTTAGCCCGATTCTTTTTAATATTTATATAAGCACCATCGCAAATCATCTTACCACTCTCGGCCATAAATGTCTCATTTATGCGGATGATATTGATGTTTTTTCTTCCAACAAATTCCTTGATCTGGCAATAGAATTCCTTAACCTCGCTCTCATAGATCTCAAACTTATTTTCAATGATCTATTTTCTTCAGTTGCTTATGATAAATATAGATCTGTAATATTTACTAGACGCAGATACCATAATCCACCCAACGTGTACCTCGATAATAATATTTATTTATTAAGAATTTACGGGCTGAGCCCTTTATTATTAAAATATATATGTGTAGAAAAGATATTACAATTATTATATGATGATAGTAAATAAAAAAATTATTCCGACTTTAAATTTTGCATATAAAAAATACTTATTATTATAATTTAAATATGCCTATCACTTAATAGATTGTTACAATGGTCAGAAATTATAAAAGAAAAACCAATTTTGGAACTACACCTCAACATATTTATGACAAAACAGTAAAAGAAGTAATTGATGGTATCATGACACTGAGAGCTGCAGCTAAAAAATATAATGTCAATGTGATGACTTTACAGCGATACAAAACTAAAATATCTGATCCTAGTGAGTAATTTTATTTTATTTAATTTGTATTTTCCTTTATCAATAATAATTGGTACCTATTTATATTAATTGTTAGATATTAAAGTACCGCCAGCTTCAATTGGATGGCCTAAGCACACAGTGTTTACACACAATCAAGAAACCTAGTTGGTTCTTTATACAAAGTAGTCATCGAGAATATATTTTGGACTTTCTGGAACAGATCTCCAAAGTTTAGCTTTTCAATTTGGAAAGGCAAATAATGTTAAAATGCCTGATAATTAGTACAATAATTGTTGTGCTGGTGAGGATTGGTTATATTGTTTTTTAAAAAGAAATAAAGATTTGTCATTAAGAACACATCAAGCAACAAGTTTAAGTAGAGCAACTAGCTTTAATTAACATAATTTCAAATCATTTTTGGAAAATGTATGCAAACTATATGATCGTTTTAAATTTGAACTACATAATATTTATAACGTTAATGAAACTGAAGCTACTACTGTCCACAGGCCATTTAAAATTTTAGCTGTTAAAGGAACTAAACAAGTTGGAGCTTTAACATCTGGGGAAAGAAGAAAACTTGTAACCGTAACATTAGCTGTCAGTGCTATAGGTAATATATTGCCTCCTATGTTTCTTTTTCCTCGAAAAAAAGGAAACCATGGTTTTTAACAAATAGTCCAGTTGGGTCTATAGGAAATGCCAATTCATCAGGATGGATGACAGGTGATGATTTTCTAATATTTATTAAACATTTTTGTAAAACTTTCAAGCCATCCATATTGATCAATCTATTCTTTTACTTTTGGATAATCATGAGTCTCATTTAGGGTTGCCAACTGGCCGGTATTTCACATATTTAGACTTAAAAAGCCGGTATTTTCAAAGTACCTAATAATTGTAAAATTATAAAAAGCCAGTATTTCCATCTGATCGAGAGTTTCGATATTATATATTATTATTTTATCGTTTTTATGAAATTCGTATCACATGTTGCTGCCAACAAATCGTATACCTAACATAATGACTTTAGACGTCTATCGTTCACTTTGACATTTTTATGAGTAGTATGATTCATAATAGAGTTCAATTTCGTTATTCTGTTCGGACTGTTCTGTAGTATTATTTTTACATTGCATATACACGAGTGAAAAATTATGCGCATTTTTAAAACGAACGAAAATGAAAATAAAACGAAAAACAGAATTCGTAATTGTATTTTTAACGATGAATGGTTAAAAGATCAAATATTTTCTGATTGGATCGCTAAAGACAATAACCCTAATATAGCACGGTGTATATTTTGTCAGACAGTTTTTAGTGTAAAGTATGATGGCGTTAAAGCTGTAAAAATACATCAAGAATCAAAAAAACACGAAGAATCCGTCAATTCTATACATTAATCGCCCACCATAAAAAAGTTTTTTCCTACAAAGAATGATAAAGATGAAGACAAAATAGCAGCCGTTGAACTGAGTAAATATTTTCATGTAACACAATCATAGCTATCTTTCCAGCGATTGTGGTGTAAAATTAGAGTCGAAACATTTCTCAGATTCAACAATAGCTAAAAAAAAGTCCATCTTGGTAGAACGAAAATGGAAGGTATCGTCAAAAATGTACTATGTCCGTTCGCTATTGAAAAAGCATTAATAAAACTCAAATGTCCTACTTCTATTCCCTTTTCTGTATCTACAGACGCTTCAAATAAGGGAAATAGAAAATTTTTTCCATTAGCGGTTAGGTTATTTAATTTTGAAGATGGTGTAAAAGATTATATTTTAGACTTTTATGAGGGACAAAACGAATCTTCACAGTCAATTTTTGACACGATTACTTCTGCAATTGAATCGCTTGGCTTAGATGTACAAAATATAACAGCTTTTGGTGCTGATAATGCCTCTGTTAATTATGGAAAAAATTGTTCAGTCTTCGAAAAATAAAAAATAAAAAATCCAATATAATTAAAGCCAATTGTAACTGTCACGTGATTCATAATGCAGCAAAGCATTCCATGAAAGTTATAAAATACGATGTAGAAACGTTGGGTATTAAAAGTTTTTAATGCATTTTCTATGAGCTCAAAAAGAGTAGATGAACTTAAGAATGTTTAGAATTTGTAGAACAGGACTATCATAATGTATTGCGACATATTCCTGTGAGATGGCTCAGATTGTTTAATGCTGTGGACCGATTAATTTTAAATTGGAATGCAATTAAAACTTATTTTATAAAAAAAGGAAAAAATGAATGCGATATAAAATCATATGGAAATTTATTGGAGATCAGAAAAGTGAACTTTCTGAACAGTTAACTTTAAGTGAATGTTACATTTGGTTTGTTCATCATGTGTTGTCTATTTTTCAAAAACATATTTTAATATTAGAAAAAAATAATTTAAACGCTTCAGAAGTCTAAAACGGTGTATTTAAATCTGATGCTCTGAATACTTACAAACGTGGATTGGAATACCTCAAAAAATGGTATGATTATGAAAATTCTCCATTTAAAATGATTTCGTGTTTGAAATTAAGTGAATTAACTAAATTAACAGATTTACTCGATCTGGCCAAATTAATTAAGGTTCATGTTAATGGAGATGAACTGTATGAAGAGCTTAATTTGATAAAGTTATTGCCAAATGATATCTTAAATAACACAGAATTCAATAGTTTAGAAAAATGGGTAAAATTTTTCTGATCATCTACTGCAGAATTAAAAAATATTAAACAAATTGTACAGTATATATATATTCGGTGCCTTGTAGCAATGCATTTGTTGAACGCGTTTTTAGCCACATGAATAGTTTGTGTACAGACGAGCGCAATCGATCAGGAGTTGATACGGTTAAAGCCGAACTAGTTATAAGAAATAACATAACATACAATTGTTCAGAGTTCTTTGATGAAATACAAAATGAAAAACATTTATTAAACACCGTGAAAAATGCCGCTAAATATAAATTTAAAAGTTTATAATAGTTTAATTTATAAGTTTATAATTAAAGATTAACATAAACATACATAAACATAATGTAATATTAATATTTTTTTTTTTTTTAACGTATGTAATTAATTATCCTATTCGTGAATTTATTATATTAATATTAAAAATGCACTGAAAATGATGACCTTTTTTTTGTACACTTTACACTTTGGCCGGTATTTTTCAAATCCAAAGTTGGCTACCCTAGTCTCATTTAAATATTGAAGTACTCACATTTTGTAAATTAAATGGTATTGTACTATTATCATTCCCCCACATTGTTCGCATAAATTACAACCATTGGACAGATCTGTGTTTAGATCTTTTAAAATAGTCATACATAAATTTAGTGATTCATGGATGAGAAATAATCATGGTAGACCAATGTCTATCTATGATATTCCATTAATTGTTAAACAGGCACTACCCATGGCTGCAACTATGTCTAAACACTCTAATATTCAATCTGGGTTTAAAGTATCTGGTATATAGCCTTATAATCCAGATATATTCACTGATGAAGAATTTTACCTAGTTATATTACTGATCGACCACAAGAAACAAATACCTAATTTAAATACTACCACTGATGATGAAACTAATCAAAATAATATTAATGAACTACCAATTCAAAGTCCTTCCACTTCACAATAACAAATCATTCAAACTCTTCAACCATGTGATAATTATATATCACCAGAACAAATAAGGCCATTTCCAAAAGCTGGTGTCCGTACAACAAATAGTAAAGTTCAAAGAAGAAAAAGAAAATCAACTATTCTCACAGATACCCCTGAAAAAGAAAAAATCCAAAATGAACATAATGCTAGAGAAGAAAAGAAAAACAAGATCAAACCAATAAAAGTATGCAAAAAATTAAAATTTAATAAACGAGATGACTCAGAGGATGAAACATTTTGTCTGATGTGTAATGAATGACCATATTCTCAATCAAGAGCTTCGGAAAAAGATTGGATTCAATGCTTACAATGTAAACTTTGGGCACATGTGAAGTGTACAACTAAAAAAAAATCTATTAACTTTTACTTGTGTAATGTGCTTAACAGACAAATTTTTACTTTTAACTCTTTTAAGAATAGCAATAACTTTTAATTTTTAATTTGAATTAATTACATTTCCTATTAAGGTTGTATTTGTTTTTTAACAATATGTTAAATAGCTGTTATGAAATTAAAAATGTCTTTTTAAACTTAATAAATAAAAATAACTTATTACTTTCATGATTAATAATAACGAATATGATAGCATTTAAAATAACAACTCACAATTTTTATATTTTTATAATATTAATTAAAAAATAATAATATTAATCATGAAAGTAATTAGTTATTTATTAAGTTTAAAAAGAAATTTTATAACAGCTATATGACATATTGTTTAATTTTATATTAATGAATTTTGTTTGTTTTTTTTATTGATATTAAATATTATTATATTAGTTATGACAAACTATTAAAGTCTTTAACTAGGTATATTTATTATGCTCAAGAGAAAGCTAACTTTTAAATTTTTTATCTTATTAGGTACCTATAGAATTATATTTTGTTCTATTGTTATGCTTATGTTATTTTTTTAAATGTTTTTTCTGTTATACTTGCTCTCGTTAAATATATTGTATTAACTGTGAGTACCTACTTGACTTTTTGAATAAGTTTAAAGTACCTAACCAATAATTAAATTTTAAAATTATTAATTAATTATCAATCAAGTTAAAAAATTGTGTTCACCAAACATAGTATCAAAAATAAAAACTTCAGTGTGATTGTTATTTTAATTTTTGGAACTATTTTCCTGTTAAATATTTGCATAACATTGTGTATACATTGTACATTTTAGCTAAATATTCATTTTCAATATGGGCTTACTTAGTAACTAATATAATTACTGTTTGGACAAGTCTAGTAAGGTTCATCATTATATAAAAATGTTTATTGAGTAACTTGTATCATTTAACCTCAGCAGTTGTAACACATTGCCCCATCCTGGGGTAATGTGATACAAATTATTATTTTTTTTTAAATGCATTTTTTACTTACAAATATATATTTTTTTCACTGGTTATTGTAATCATATCAATCATTACATGAGTATCTAATGGTATTTAAAAATAAGAAATTGATTTGCTACACCAGTTTTGTGTAAAATATGAAAAAATCAAAAGTGTATCATATAGCCCCATGCTCCCCTACTTACGTACATTTCAAATTTTTACTTCTCAAAGATATAAACAAAATCCAATTTTCAATCAAATACCCTACTCGTAGTTGAAAATCAAAGCATTTGTTCCACTAATTTCCATATACAAATAATATAAAAAAAAAAAACATTGTAAAAACAATAAATACAAAAAATGTTTGTCATTTAAGAGTGAAAAGCTTAGAATATGTTAACAATAAAATGTATGATTTTTTCCAGAAATTTATTAAAAACTGTATATCAGGTACCTGTGGCTATGTAAAAAAGAGTATTCTTAAAAACGTTGGTGTTTCCTGAATTAATGTAAGTGTTTAAGTATAACGTTAAATGAATCGCAGCATTTCGGTAAACTGCAGTAAACGAATAGGTAGGTACCTACATCTTAAGAGGACGTGATACCCGCATCTGTTGTCTCCATGACTCCATCTAACAAGTACCTAACATTGCAAAGTTTACGCTCAGCAGATCACGTTTGGCTCTGTTAGTTTAAAAATAATTAGAGTGAATTAACCTAAAATAAAATTTAAAGGTAAGATTATTATTTAAACAACCTCATGAGCTTTTCATTATATTTTAATTTTGAAGCAAATTATAAGTATTTTAAATTGTAAATTTTTTGCACATCTTAAAATATTTATAATTCGTTTCAAAATTAAAATATAGTAAAAAGCCTATGAGGTTGTTTAAATAATATTCTTACTTTTAAATTTTTTAAGAGATCAATTCACTCTAATTTTTTATGTGATCTGCTAAGCTTAAAATGTTCCATGATACGCACTTGTAAGACGAAGACAACACATGCGGGTATCACCTCATCTTAAACGAGTTTTACAAATGTTATCACGTCAATGAAAGCGAAATATAATATTATACAGTATGATATTTTAAGCATAATTCTCACCCTATTTTTATGTTTACATTTATTAGGCATTTATTTAAATTCTTATTTTTTTTTATTTTTTAGATGAAGCATTATAATACTATAATTTCAAAACCAGCCGAAGGCACATTTTAAAAATTTTCGAAAATATCAAAAAACACAGTCAGATAGGTGATTTTTAAACCAAATACAATTTTCCATGTTCAGTTTAGACCACTTATAATCTTATATAGGTGATGTCCAATATTTCTACAGGAATTTCAATACGATGTGAAAATTTTGAAAAAACGAAAAGTTTTCAACAAAATATGCTTTTGGCTGGTTTTATACGCCGATACTAACATTGTCCATACTAATATATTTTTATGATCTATGAAGTACCTACCTAAATTTATTCATATAAATAGAAATGGACAAATACAAAACTAATGAAATTACTAAATTAAAATTTATGAAAATTGTTTGTTGCAAATTTTTACCTCGATAATACATTAATACATACCTAACTATTATACTTATAAAAAAAGAAAAATTAATGAATTGAAAAACTGTATTATTATTATATTATTTATTTATTTTTACCATAAAGAAAAATTGACGAATTGAAAAATGTATTATTATTTATTATTATATTACTTATTATTATTTTTTTTTTTTACAAAAACCACAATTTTTAACCATACCTGCATAGTTTGTAAACAGTACTAAGTCTGTATTAAACGAGAAGAAAAATTGAAGATGCATTCTTCTGGGAACCAATTCGGAACAACTCGGGAACCAATTCGGATACATCGTATATTTTTTAATTCCGAAATTTTTGATATTTTTTAGAATGCCTACAATTTAAAAATAATAAATTAAATTGATAACATTTTTTAAGTTATATATTTTTGGATATACTTATTTTTCAGTCATATTACAGGTTTTTAACATTCTTTGTTTGTTAATATCTATTCATACTTCTGATTAAATGATAGTTTAATGACAATTTTTTAAAGTGTGTAATTGTGCATCCCTTAAATAATTATTATATGACAAAATGTATTGTAATTATATTAAGATTTTTTTTTTAATTTAGATTTTATATAATCTGTACATAAAAAAAAAGTACAATAAGCATAAATGATGTAATTTTTCTAAAATTATTATATGTTTTAGCTTGAGTGTCTTGAGGGAAGAACCAACCAATGAAGGCACTTTGGCGTGAGATATATTAAGAATTAAGATATATTATATTAATAAATATATAGGCACATTTCTTAGTAGCTAGTATCTTGGGCTTAACCTTGAGAGTACATGAGTACTTATTAAATAAAAGTTAAAACTGTAAAATAATTGTAGGTAATGAAAAAGTAATATTTTTTTCCAAATAAATAGTAAATTATAATAATAAAACTTAATAGCACCAAATAAAAATAGAAATTTATGTTTCTATAAAATATAGGTAATTAGTTTATGTATAAAAAAAATCATTCAGATAAATAAATGGCTGTATATGGAATATGTTGGTTGAAACATATTTTTATACATAATTCAACTAATTTTTGGAATAATTTATCAATTGATAATTATTTTTAGTAGGTAGATTGTACGTTTTTGTTATAATTCAACTGACAGTATTTTATCAGGAAAGTAATAATATTTTCTGGTTAGAATTATGAAATTGTATTTTCACTGTCACAAATTAAAATTATTATAATTATTATAAGTTAATAACTATAGAATTTATTTGTAAGAAATACATAAACGAGATAAATTTAAATTTAATAGAAATAATTAAAATTGTTGAGATAAACTACTAAGTAGGTATGCAGTATACTGTGCTACTGTTCATACTCAGCCATGAATTTGGATAATATTTTAATATTGCATTTTTAGGATAATTTTAAATTACATAATTTACAACACAACTTCACACAGTAATAATAACTTATTATATTTTATAAAAACATTGAAGATATTAAATTTAAATAAACAATAAAATTGATAATACGTTAAAAAACACGTTAACATATCTAGTTTCAATAAAAAAATGTTATATTTAAAATAATACTTATTTAATTATTTATACAAGTTTCATAGTACAATTCTTCAACAAATATATAAACAATTATTGCATATTATGTACAATTACAGTAATTAAAATTAGTAACAATCAGATAAAAATTAAACAAATATTTTGTTTCATAATTATTATTTTATTTTCAAAGTATAAAAACTCCAACTTCCAAATTTAGGTTTCAATGAAAAATAATTGTTTATTGTTGAAATAATTTAATAATCAAATGTAATTTAAATGTATGCTACAAAAAAATCTATAATCTATCTAAAAATGTTATACATATTTTGTTCGTTCTAATATATGGTGTTACCATTATAATTATTTACAATTTACAGCTAAATAATTTAGTTAAAAAAATAAAAATAAACATAATTTAAAAGAATAAAATTATACAAGAAAATGAAGGAGAGCATTTGCAAGCCAATTAGGTTGGACTTGTAGTCAATACACAATTTTGAACACGACATAATGTATATCACAGAAAGTAGAATAAAATGCAAGAACTACTAATAAGTCATTTTTAATATAATTAAATAAACAATAAATACACATAAAAACATTATTTTTTTATTTTTTTCGAGTAACATTTAATACTCTGTCCCTGCTATGTTCCCTGGCTGGAGGCGAATGCCTGGATTTTCTACTACGTTTCATTTTTGCCATACTATCTTCCCCAAAAACATCACCTGTTCTTAAGGCCGAAATTAGATCATCAAATTCTGCTTTGTCACCAGATGTGCCATTGATAGAAACTTGACGACTTCCAGATCCATTTGACAAAACACTGGCACTATCTTTACAGTTTTTACGATCAAGAGTTAATTTCTTTAACTATAATTATAAAAAAAAATTAATTTAACATATATTTTAATATAATATTTATGTTTACTCCTTGATCTTTAACATTACAACACAAACCTCCACTTCTTGTCTTATCCTTTTTTCTTCTTCTTCGCGTCTCTTTTTAACACTGGAGTTATCTTGACGTGCTTCATAAAGAGCTGTCAAGAAAGAATCAAAAATGGCAAAGAAATCATCAGGTTGGATTGTAGAATTATCTTCTCCAAATAATCTGACTGCTCTATCAAACTATAAAATAAACATTTTTTTTACAACATTTAGGTACCTAAAAAGTGATATTGTTATAAAGTTAAATAAGAACTTACTCTAGTTTTCATATCTTGGAATAAGTCTTCTAACTCGGAAAATCGGCAGGTAGCAGTAGTTAAGAATTCTTTCATTACTGGTAGGAACATATCACCCGGTACAGCAGGTTGTACTCTTTGGAACTCAATTTCTCGTTCAACTTCTTTCAGGTTGTTTCTTAACTGTGACATGTCTTTTTCAAGTTCAGCCAAACTTACTTTTGAAGCTCCTCTTACATGAGGTAAGTCTTCTTCCAATAATAAAATGTCCTTGAACTATTCAAATAAAAAAATTAATTAATAACACATTATTTATGATCATTGCGCTGATATGTACAAAAAAATACCCATATTATGGCAATATATAATATTATATCATATATATTATATTTATAAACTTAAATACACTACCTTCTTATCGGCCATATCAACAATGTAATGTAATAATGTTATGCCTCTAACAGAACTTGACTTAGTGTCAGTAAGTCTGTTTAAAGATGATAAACGGAAACCCCAAGCATTGCCCCTGGCTCCTTTATTCATGTAGTTTCCAAGAGCTAATACAATTTCCAATAACTTTCTTAATCTTCTAGAACGAGCTACTTCACGTGAAGCTTCCATCACAATTTTGGTTCTACCTTCAACTTCTCCGGTCCAGGTAATAAATTTCTTCTTGTATACTAGACTACGAAGACGTTGGTCATAATGTGCAATTCTAAAAAAAAATAGTTAACATTTTAGTAATATTATATTTAATTTCTAATAGATTGCATAAAAACAAGTTATTGAGTCTTAAGTGTAAGAAATGTTGTGAATTTAGAGCACAATTATCTAGTAACAGTGATTTCCAAGGTGTGTGAGATAATCTCAAGCTTTTCACCAAATTTATGTTTATATTAAGAAAATTATTTTATATTATACTTTGGAAAAATAGTTCACCTAAATAATAATAATTAGTAAAATATTGATATAAAATATTTGTTTTACAGACATTGGAGTTGAACGAAACACGAAACTTTTCCCCTAAAAGTGCTGTGGTTATAAAAGTTGGGAAACAGTTGATCTAATATATAACTGTGATTTATAGTGAAAAATAAATCATTATTTGTATATATATAAATTTTTAATACCTTAAATATAATGGAAAACAGGGAAAAATTTGAATTGAAAATTGAAAAATGAAATAATCAAAATATTTGTATTTATTAATTTAAATTATGATACTATGTATTTTTGAAATATAGATAAGATGAAGTTTAAATTTTTTCTTGTCACTCTAAAGTCTAAAGTTCAGTAATC
The DNA here is from genome assembly GCF_037042655.1 of Diuraphis noxia. Taxonomy (NCBI): domain Eukaryota; kingdom Metazoa; phylum Arthropoda; class Insecta; order Hemiptera; family Aphididae; genus Diuraphis; species Diuraphis noxia. Next base: position 52,454,496 of record NW_028301713.1, read on the forward strand.
ATTCAAACGTAGGAAACTATTGAAAACTATGCGAAATATGAAATACTTTAATTTATCATTAAATCACTTATTTTTAACTTTAAAAATAAAAATTATACTTCAAAAGCAGAATTTGGAAATAATAACTATTTACAAAATTAAATTATTATCATGGACAAAGTAATCAACCAATATGCATGCTTTTTTTTCACTAGAAAAATTTTTTTCACTTACAACCAGATAATAATTAACTAATGAAAATAGTAAAAAATATTTACTTCTATATACTAAATATTATATAATTAAGTATTATTGAGAAGGTTTATAACTATTTTACTTTGTGTAGTGATAAACAAGTTTAAAATGCATTGAAGTAGTTACCTAATTGACTTTTTTAGTAGCTTATCATTAAATCAATATGTACTTGTGTTAGAAACACAAAATGGGTGCTTTAAACATGAAATACGAATAAAGAATAGTTACAAGTCACAAATATATATTTTTACTACGAACTTGGAAATCTCGTATAAAAATCTGTCAGCTCTGGCTAGACTGTCCAAATCAAAACTATGTTCTTCTAATAAAGCTGCTTCATCTGGGCCTGGAGTGAATTTTAACAGTTGTTCAACCATGTCTAATGGTAAAACATCTTTAGTATCCATATCCAATATAACTCTGGCGATTTCTTCATCAGACATTTTCAATTTGGACAACAATATAGTACAATTTTGAGCTCTACGGCCATCAATAACAGATAAGACTTTGGATTTATTTTTACCAGTTTGTCTTAGATCTTCAGACGATCCTTCATTCTGTAAAAAGAAGATAGTTTATCAATATTATAACTTTTTTTTTTATTATCAAGCAATTTACTCACAATAGCTGTTGTTGTGCCATTTGTTGGCTTTTGATTCTGGTATGCACAGAATAGTTTATCAACTGCTTCAAGATCAATAGATGAATACATTTTTCCTTCGTCAATATCAGCCCATATAGTGCCAGCCACTTTAGTTTCTGGTAATTTAGCCCAGTTGAAGGATTTCAGCGGAGCAGATGGTTTTGGAATTTCAACAGACCTTTGTCTGCCAACTAATTGAGGAAGACAACCAGGTGGCGGTGGAAGATTTGATTGAGGGATTTGTAGTGGTGGTGCTGGGGGTGGAATGGGACCACAACTTTTAGTTATTGGTTGTGGTGGTGGTGGAGGTGGAATAGAAGACATAGGAGGCACGCTAAAATTGACTTTAGCATCATCTGGTAAACTTCCATTAGTAAGCATTGCTTCTAGCTTTCTCCTCTCCGCTTGCTCGTAAGTAATTCTATGCTGTAATTCACTTGTTGTATCTTCGAGTTCAGATATCTTTTGTTTTGTTTCCAAGTGAATAGATATTTCTTTTTCCAAACGTTCTTTAATTCTTGAAATACTGGCTTCCATATCTTCCTAAAATTGATACAAAATTCATGAATATTATGAAACTAACCTAATAACTAAATTGAGTTATTTTCATTTATTAACACTTAAAAATTATCATAGTTTTCGTTAGTATAACCTTAAAAAGTAAAATATTTTGTGAGACCATAATATAGTAATATGTATTTGTCTTAAGAGAATGTCAGTGGACTATTTGTTTTCTCTCTTTAACCCATATACAACATAGGCAAAACGCATTAACGCAGAATCGTTTTTTCTATGTTTTTAAGTAATCTTAGAGTAAAATCAGGCATTACAAAAAAGATAGAAAATAATATTTTTGAGGAAATAACATCAATATTATATTTTATTGTTAATTGATTTAGTATTCGACTTTCAATATAAACAAAATTTAAATTATTTTGAAACAAAATTTAGAAAAATCTATATTTCATTCCCTCAAAAATGCTATTTTCTATCTTTTTTTTCAATAGGTAATTTTACTCTAAAATTACTTTAAAAAATAGAAAAAAATGATTCTGTATAAATATGTTGTGTCTATGTTGAGCATGGGTCAGAGAGAGAAAATAAATAGTGCGTTGACATCCTCTTAATATATGTATTTTTTCATTTCAATTGTGATTATATTGACCTTCTAAAAATATTTGTCAAACACAATCTATATTTACTTTTTCTTGATTTCTTAAATCTAGTTCTTGTTCTTTTTTAGCAAGTGAAGCAGAAATACTGATATTTTCTTTTTCGAGTTCTTCAGCTTTATTTTTTGCAGCAACAAGTTCTTCTTCTTTAGCCAAACTATAACGAAACCATAATGTATAAATAAAAAATAAAAACTTTTTGGACTAGATTACTTACAGTTGAATAATATCTTTGACATTAATATTAATTGGTGATACATCATTATCAGCACCAGCATCGGTTTGAAGAGTTATCTGTTGTACAATTCGGTCAAACAAAAGCCAGTGCTGTGGAAGGCTTCCATACTCAACTATAATATTAATAACAATAATATTATATTATTTTTGACATATCAGATACCTATGTATATTTTTCGATGACTTACGGGGCAGCAATAAAAAATGCTGAAAAAGTGATAAAAAGTGAGGATATGCAGGAGAATGGCTTAATTTTCTGCGTAATAAGTCGAACATAGAAGTAGCGCTTTGAGTATCAACTTGCTCCTGTAATTATAATACAAATAAGAAAATAAGACATACATAAAACATATTTTTAAGTTCACATGATATATTATACCTGTTCAAATTTTCTTGCTAATTCATTTTCATCTTCATTACGGACCATATCAAAGAAATCCATATGTCTATCTAATGTCTGATTCTCATGTTCTCTTAACTTATTAATAATATTCTTGAGCCCTAATTGTAGAAATTCATATCTCAAATGCAACCGGAATTCTAAACTTTCTTGTCCTGGTCCATAACTTAAAACAGCATTTACAAATGACATAATAGCTGTTTTAACTGTCAAATCATCTCTATATATGCCAGTGTTTCTGTCCAAATCATTAATAATGCCTTGGAATCTGGCACGTTCATGAGCAAATTCCTTATAGTCTGTCATAGCATCAAGAACTTTCTTATGGCCTCCTGGAACTAAGCAAGAAGCACCAAGAATTTCTAATACAGCAACTTTGGTACGAGGATTTTCAGTAAGTAAACTCCGAGCAATGGTACTTATAGCGGATGGATGTGCTAGCACGTGAGATCTTCCAGTCTAAAATAATAAAATACATTTATTTAATAATGTGTATTTATGTTGATATTTATTTTTTTACATAATGAGTAACTACAATCTTCTGAATTATAAATTAATTTTGAATGGGCACCCTTAGGTTTCTGCCATGCCCAGGTGGGGGGCGGCAGCCTCTCTTTCCAGATAGCAAGAACTGCCTGGAAGGTTATGCCACTCATGACCAGGATTCGAACCGACAATGGTGTGCGTAGCAACTGACGCCTTAATCCACCTGGCCACAACAACCTCCCCCCCTCCCCCATTTATTATTTTTATCTTGCTATTTATTACAACTTTATATGATTATATAAATACCTACATGAAATTATGATAAATGATAATTAGCTGAATAATTTGGTTCATATAATAATATTTTATAACTTATAACTTACAAGTTACAAGTTAGTATGGATTTTCAATAAGAAAATCAATCTATTGAAGCAAAAATATTGAAAACTAATTAACAACAATTATATTGTTATTTAATTATGTTTAACATATGGAAATTCTTTCAGTTGAGTAATTTTCATTTTAATAAACTTAAATATAATACACTTACAGAGTTATTCATAAGGGCTTTTATACATCCAATAATTGATGTGTGCATAGTTCCTTGTTGAGTATCATAATTCATAGATGACAAAACTCCTAAAAGGGTAACTAATCCATCAGCTTGGACAAATCTTAGTACAAAGCTATGAGGCTGAGTACGAAGAGCAGTCTTTAGAGAATCAAATAACTTGATGTTTTCCTGTTCATCCCCATTCAACGATTGTATACGTTCAATGTAATTTTCAGGCGATTGTGAAAGATCTGTTGTATTTTCTTGATCCTAAGTTATTTAATATGTTAATTATTGGAAATTAAATCTTATCAACAAACTTTTAAATATATATTTTACCTCTAATATCTTTTTTTTGCTGCAATAAATTTGCCATTTCTTTTCTTCGGGAAGTTCCAGCATAGCTGCTTTATTGGTAGCAGTTAAATCAAGTTCTTCCTATAATATAAATAAAAAAAAATTAAAATATAGCTTTTACAGATATCGTCATAGATTTATTAATTAATTATTTAGTATATTTTAATTATATGAGTCAATATATTTATTATTATTGATTGCTCCAAACAAATAAATAATGGAATTATAACAATAATATTGTAGTAAAATATTTACATTTCTTATAAAAAGCAAAAGTAAGAACCTAATAATAAATTTGAAAAAAAATACATTCTGATGAAAACCTAAGTATTAAATTTATAAAAAACAGACCAATGTTTGCACAGAGATTTATTTGATAGGTATTTGTTGCTTTTTGTTGGTAGTTTTTCATATACATGGAAATGTTGAAATTTATTTTCTCAAAATATCGTAGATAAAATCGAAAAATGGCATACTCATCGTACCATATAAATAATATTTACTATTTATATCTTAAGGCGTTAACAATGTGGAACACACTCAAAGTTGTTTTACAAACTCAAAAAATTTCAACGGGAAAATAAAAGGCAATGGTCATACCAACAATATGCACTCCACAGTGCACAATAATCGTAAATCTTTATTTGTCGGCAATAATGAAAAATTTGATTCACAGTCGAAAATATATTTGATTTTTAGTCACGTTTTTGAGATGAAAAATAGTAATAATAATATACGCATTTATAATATTAAATTAAGACCGGTCAACAAACTCAACAATACAATATATATACAAATACATACATAATATATATATATATATATATATATATATATATATATATATATATATGTATATATACATGACACATCCAACAATAAGAAATAATAACACAACATTACGTAACACGAATAGGACGGTTGTTAAATCGTGTGTGTGTGGTCAGTCAATATTTTATAGGTCATAAAAACTAGTCCCAAAAGTCCTTTCGTAGTTCCCTTGAGAGTTTCTCACTGTACACAACAATACCGCGAGTCGAATGCGATCGCACGATGAGTCGATGATGTCTGTGCATGTGCATGTTATATAAGTGAAAAATGATAATTGCGTAACATCGGAGACGATTTTTCATGCACGTCGTTCGAAAAAAAGAGAAAAATATGACAGCGGCAATGGGGACGAGTGCGAAGTAAAACCTACTGATACTTTTACAAGATAATATATACATAATACTTAATAAGTTTATACCTACCTAAAAATAATAAACCTTAATGGTGGCCGATTTAGTGATAGGAAAAAGAGGCAGACTCCTAGGTGGACACATTTTTTATACAAGTCAAGCAAACGTGGTGGTTGATTTACGCATTGATAAAAATACAGATAACTGACAATTTATTTTATTTCACAAAAAACTCTACAGATCTTAATTTCATTATAAGTATGAACATAATTATTGCAATTTTCTCTACTTATTTAAGAAGTTGAGTTATTTTTTATGGATAGCCAAAACGTTTTGAGAACGAATAACGATCATTGATTATAGTGTATTCAACAGTTTCGCAGTATAGGTACGCGTTATTTTCCGCGAATATTAGAATTATCATTGATGCAATGATGCATATAGCTATAAATATTTCTGAGTATACACTTTTTTCACAAAGGTTCGTAGGTAACAACATTTATTTATTTTGTGGTAAGAAACTACGTCATGCTTATGACATTTTTTATTTTTGAAAACTTCAATTATTTAGAAAAAGAATATAAAATTGTATGCACTAACAAATATCTACCCATAAACGGTAGAATATGTTAGTATGGTAGTTAAATGATTTAAGAGGACACAACACCCGCACGCGTTGTCTCCGTCTTACAAGTGCGTAACATACCAAATTTTACGCTCAGCAGAACACGTTTAGCTCCGTTACTTTAAAATTTAGAGTGAATTGACTTCTTGTAAAAATTAAAGGTAACATTATTATCGAGGGCTTCTCATCATAGACCTATTATTATATTTTAATTTTAAAGCGAGTTATGAGTATTATAAATTGTTTGTGTAACTTAAAATACTCATAACTCGCTTTAAAATTAAAATATGATAAAAAGCCCATGAGAAGCCTTCGAAAATAATGATATATATAGAGAGTACCTATGTAGCCCAGGTATACGTTTAAAAAACAATAGAGAAATAAATATAAGCTCACCCAAACACACCACCCATACGGGCGATAGGGACTTATAAGACATTCACTGATATGCAGATATAAGCTACAGGCATCGCATATCCCCCCCCCCTAACCTACCCTATAATAAACCCTAAAACGGCTGAAACATTATAATTAGGAATTAATTGAAATAATTTGGTAAAAAAAAATAATCATATGAAAAATTTGATACTAACTGTAGGTTAGGTTACATTGACTATACAAATCATGGTAACGAAAATGTATTTTAAATATATGTACGTCTATAAATGGCTTATCAAAAATGAATGTTTTTATAACCATCGAAATAAATTAAAGGACAAGTGATAGGTAGGAATGAAACCAATCGATCAAGGGCAGAGAATAAGGTCCAGATATAAACGTAGACTATTTATATTATGTGAAAAAATATATAATATTTATGCACATTGCGCATTTACAGGGGCTATACTAAATACTTTTAGTAAATTATAAATCCGCGATACTTACAACCAACTCGGCGAATAGTCTGTCCAATTCAGGCTTTTCGGGCATGGGCAGGGTGGGTGTCATCTTTTGCAACGTTAGAGTACCCGAGTCGACCACGATGTACGTGATCTCTGGTGGCTCGTCGTCCTGGAAAATGCGTATAATATTACGTAAAACAATCATAATTAGGTATATTATATTGTGTAATGTTTATATTATATGTTTACAGTGTCTACTACATTCGTTTACTATGTGTTACTATGTACATAAACATGTAACAATAACATTTGTTTAGCATTTATGCACGCCTGTAATACATTATATTATAAACGCATATATATTATCAACCAAAAAATATTTTATTCTCTTTATAAAGATGCAAGGAATATTAAACTGTTTTAATAAGAACACCTTACAGCAGTGTTATGTTTAAAAATATATATAATAAACGGTTACTTATCAGTGCAGGCGCTGTCAATAGCTATTTTATGAGACAGCCAACTCTTGTAAAAGTGGGGGGGGTATCCCAATGACACTAGTCTCCAGGACTTAGACGGATAGACTAGTTGATAATTTATACTTACACATACGACCTGATTTTTAAATGTGTGAAAAGTTAAGCATCAGAGTACTTATTTAAGATAATTGCTTCATGGTAAAAAAAGTTCACACCACCACTGTTAATACCCGTTTCCTAACATACACGCTTAATACTCTTTACCAATATTTAACTAATACGTCGCTCTGAGGTAGTAGGTATAATACTATAATTTAAAAACAGATAAGACTTGAACTTATAAGAGTTTACTTAAGAGTGAATTATCTCTTATTTTTTTATTGTAATATTTATCCCGAACATAAGTATTATCGTATTAACAACAAATTATTAGACAGTATTATACAACTTAATTATAACTCGAAATCGATAATTTATTGCTGGGAAAGAAAATTGCTTATTTTTTGAAAATAATATAATAATACACTAATACATAAAACTATAATAATATATAAGGATAGGAAACTCTGTGGTGGGACGATCAAACCATTTCGAGTGCATCAAAGTCTAATTATAAAGCATTATAAAATAAACGTGCGTCTCTGCCCTCTGGATAAAAATCTATAGAAGTTTTACAAGAAATATCCTTTGATCATCACTTACTGTCAGACGGATACGGATAGATCATATTATCAAATTTAATTAAAGCACCGCACGTAACGCATTATTATACAGATGTACGTATTGAAAAAATTAAGAATCGAAACGTCTGTGATGAGTACTATTCTTTCTACTTTCTAATTTTTCATGTGTAATCCTTTTATACAGTTTTCATCGTCAGTAACGATCTTGAAACATGACGAGTTACCAGTTACGTAATCTGAACTTGATCGATGTTTTTCTCATTGTACCATGAAGAGAAATACGATTTCAATAATAATAGTAATAACTAATAACCATTGATGACGGTAATACGATCCGTAGAAGTCGCGGTCTAAACGACGAAAACACTTGTCAAGATTTAACGAGGTATCTTTGTCGTCATCGTCTACTAGCCACTATAGGTATACCTATATTACTGAAGTGGACAAAATAAAAAATATAATATTATAGACAATCACAGAATACAAAATAATACTATGAAATACGAAATTGTACATTGTGGCGTTATTTTTGTACACTTTATTCTCAATAATCTTGCATATATATTATGCTATAATAATTTCAATATTTTTATAATTGTTTGTATATAACATTATTATTGTTATTACTTATTGGTTATTACATACGTATACAGAACCAATTACCAATGACAATATCCCTAGGTATATAAACTTGTATAAACTCGGAATGATAATAAATGAGTCATGTCGGAGAAAGCATAATAATATTATAAACACGGTCCGCTCCATCGATTAATCTAAACGATTATGCACGTTTGTAGCTCGGAGCTGCCAATTACAGCAAATTTGTTTTTAACAAGGAAAACGCACTTGGGCTAGGTCAGCACGTGAATATTTAAAAATTCCACACTTTCAGCACAGTGGTTAACCATATTCATCAGTCGTCAGACACAAAACCATTGAGGATTCAATACGATATGGCTTATTAAATATGTTTATCGCGTGTGCTTGACCGGGGGTCACATGTTCATATATTATACACGAATGGCGAAATTGAGACTTCCTGAAATTTAATTATTGTGTTTGCGAACAATGGATAATTGAAAAAAGACTTCGAAAGGACCTTATTAGTTATTAATAAAGATTTCTATGCCACAGGTAATCCAAAACATGTGCTATGGTCAATTTTATTCTGAACAAAATAATTGTAATAATTATAGTAGATTATTTAGTAACCATTTCTCAACAACTATCGTTGATTAACTGAAATAAATAATATAAAATAAATAAAGTGGTTGATGATATTATTTTTTAACCGTCTAATTAATCTTATAATCTTAGTTATAACTTTGAGCTTATCTTGCCTAAGATCTAATCCCAATCATAATCTTCTTCCTTATCTTTCCTGTAAACTTGGTCTTAACGACTCTCCTCTCTGCGCAAGCCACACTGTAGATTATATGTTTGTGATTTCACGTACCTCCTTCCTTTAATGTCTGGTTAGTCGTTTCCTTACGATGTCATTAGATACAATGCTAAACACAGCCCTCATCATCATGCTTTCCTCATTAATTCAACCAGCCTCGTTATTTAGCTGTACAAAGCTTTAATTTAATCTCCTTATCTTCTTAATTATATTTCAATGCATAATGTTAGATTAACACAAACATTTATTGTCTATTTATTTCTTACACTGTTACGCAATTTCTCTTTTCTAAAATATGCTTATTCGACTATAACTATAACTGTTGAAATAAATTAGCAATAATATAGCTAATGCTAATTTCGTAATAGTAATAATAAACAATAATTTTAGTTTGAAATATTACAAAATAAGTAACGTATAAATTGTATAAATATTATATTATTATAACCTAACTGATTTTCTACAAAGTATAAAATTTAACCTTAACAGACGTGAGTTTAAATTATAATCCATAATAATAATTAGCAATATAAATTAATTTATAAAAAAGTTATTATAGTTGAAATCAAAGTATAGACACCTATTAACTAATTTATTGAATGTTATGGTATTTAATCATATAGATATATACTGTGGTGTAGCTAGAATTTGGAACAGGATGGGAGGAAGCATAAATTGAATTAAGTCTTATATTTTTCGTATTTTAAAAATACATTTATCGGAAGAAAAAATATCAATGGAAGAGGGTATAAACACCCAAACTTCACCCTTGGCTACTGTACTGGATATCAGTATACAATATTATATTATCATAGAATTGCAATAAATGTAATAAAATATTACTTCACTTTTATATTTATAATATGCACAAAATATAAAAAATAATCTGAATATCTTAGAATATATTTAAATCTGCTCAAATAAATCTCAATTGAATAAAAGTAATAAATAAAAACATCATTTAGAGCTTTATTTATATATACACCAACAAAATTGTTAATTTTAAAAAGAACTGAACATATTTTTTGGTTACGAGCTATATAATTACTAATAGTAATATTAGTAATAACACTATTTAAACTTTAAAGTCTAATGTTCCTGCAGCGGGCTTAAAATTTATAATTTATTCTTAATCACCAATAAGTTAGTGTTAATCCATTTTTGTTTTTTATCCAAGTTAATTAATTCCAACATTTTAGATTCTGAGCGGAGCGAGTAATGTATTGGTTTTACAATTATGTTTATTTCTTTTTCTTTTTTATTCTGTCAACACTTTTTCTCCCTCTAAACTTGTTCAAAAGTATCAAGTGTAGCATCTTTTCTGAAAAGTAATGCTCTTGAACTGGTACTTTGGAATGGTCATTTTTCGATTTTCGAAACTACGGTACTCGAAATAAATGTGGTTAAAAAAGAAAAAACGTACAATTTCATGATTTTATAATATTTAATAATTACGGACGACGTTTTCTACCAGAAATATTACTTCAAATGAAAAATTACAAGCGATATTTTTTGTAGTATTTTGGGTTGTTTACTTATATATTAGCCTTACCTAGACATGGTAAAACTTTCAAAACACTCGAGCGACTTTTGAACTTTTTCTTATAGCGCTTTGTTTATCACCATAGAAACGAATAAAATTAAATAAAAAAGATTTCCTCGCCCGATTAGAATCGTTTTTTATCGAATGCAATCATTGCATTCAAATCAAATACAGTAAAATTACACCATCCTGTCCAAGGACCGAAGGGACGATGTACAAACATCCACCACCGAAATACTGACCTACTTCTTTCTAACGCTGTTAGTAATATTCTCAGAGTATAATAATGATATTTTTTTAACTCGAGTCTGGCGAGTGACAATTTAACCGATTAATGGTTGTTATAGCAGTATAGTGATAAATAGTTGTTAAAAAATGTAATTATATGCGTTTTTAATGACAGCCGCCTGGCCATTTTCCAAGAGGCCTAATCATATACCTAATCGATAATTATTGGCATATTCAGGCATTAATTGTGATTTTTAAAGTATTCTAGTAAATGTTTCCTTGTAATATTATGGGGAAAAAAAACTACTACGTCTGCTATCGCAAAGAATGCCTTTGCTATAATAATATATTATACAATTTGTGATTCCCTATTATCACAAGTAACAAGAATGCAGCAGAGCATAATATGTGGAAAACATGAAGCGTATGAATAAACGACGACGACAACGTAACTGTAGGTACTCCTTGTTATACTGTAGAAGTTATTTAATGAAACTAAAGTGCTCCCCCTTGCGTAACAGTGTATATCTGCTTAGGCTTGAGGTAATCTGGAAAAATAATTAATGACCGAAGACGTCAAAAATAATAATATTATTATTAATTTAACAGCGAAACACGCATTAGTTCGCACGTCACTATTATATTACATATTCCCATTTAACTTCAATGCCTATAATGTATAATATATTTTTATGAAGTAATAAGTCAAGGTTGCGGAGACTATCGGTGTAGTTATTTGAACGCAGCCATTTGATTGATTTTTTTAGAACGTACTGTTAGGTCTTAGGAGTTAGGTTTATATCGCGTATGTGTTTTCTCATCAGTTCATCTGGTCTTGATAATATGCTTGGTGCTTGTTTTATAATATTTAAATTATTAATAATAATAAGTTTAAAACTCATCGAATCAAAATGTTCAATCATCGTGTAGGTATATGATAATAATATTATCTTATATACATATTCGTAATTCGTAAACATATTGTATCTCGAGTACCTAGTATCATATAGAAGGCATTCTGCTTATATTTTCCTCGAGTTTCAAAATGATTCAACAAATAATCAGATATTATTACTTTTCTTTTGGTGATAATATGAATCCTAATAAACAATTTGTATCGACCAAAAAACCAGAAGTCATCAATAAAACTGATTTTTTTTTTAGTAATTTTTTAGTGACACTTGTCTTGTTTATTATATTATTATTACGACGTCCTACTGTGATGTCAATTAAAATCATTTTCACTGCGGTTTCAGTCGACACTGCGGTTTGTCCTTTCAACGGCTTAAACAGACTTAGACAATTACGACGATAATATAATCCGCCCTTGATGACAAACTCGGAACACGGAATCGTCACGGTGTTGCAGTTAGCGCCATGTATACATATATCACATATACATATTAATATTATTTATACGACACATACCTACATAATATTACAGAGTATTTATTTATAAGCTTATATTATGAAGATAATAAATTATGTTATCGTCCATAGCCATGTTGTAACACAACGCATATTTTAATATAAGTACCTTTAACAGCGTACATAGTGAGTGAATATCGTTTAGAACAATAATGCAATTACTAAAAATAATATGAAATTGATACAGTGACCATTAAACTATACTCTATAAATATATTTAATAAATATGATTACTACATTATTATTATAATTATTATATTTACCTTGAGGCAGCCGCACCAGCCCTTTCTTCCCCGTACGCTGGGCGTAGGCATCATTCCCGATAGTCTCTCCGCCAAACCCGCCATAGAGCGGGGTACAGTCTGAAACGCGAATAAAAAAAATGTTAAATGCTAAAATCATAACATGATAATTACATAAGGCTATCTCAGAAGTATTAAAATATTATGGTATATTATTATTATAATATATTATATTATAATGTACCTACTATAGGAGAATCCTTTCCTCAATCCCCCCGTTCCTACAACGACACCGACCCAACAGCCTTAACGTGAGCAAATTGTTTTTATAGTATAGCTAGACACCGGTTAACTCCTACATTAATGCTAGTCAAACATAGTAACATTATATAATATAATAAAATTCGTATTCAATATTAATTCTATAATCAACCAGGTTTCTATAATCTATGCAGATAGATAATATATATAATAACTTACTTATGTATACTATATAAGTTCATAATGCATTTGGTTCAACAGATATTATAAAAGTACTTATAATATCAATCATAATAAACTACTTGTTTTATTTTTATCAATTAATTGCGTTCAATATTAGCTATCATACCTATGGGGCTATAAATATAATAAACAGCAATTACATAGGTATTATAATAATGTGATCGGGTTTTTATCATACAGTAATTATCATTGAATTCTCGATCACGTAGTTGTGCTTAGTAAATGAAAATATCTATAATAATATTTCTAAAGTAATTAACCATAATCCATATTGTTAGAGCTCCTTCACACGTAGCAGCGCAGCTGATGAAAAAACACGAAGACATATAATATTATATGGATGGTTTCACACACAAATCCAGTCACTGGCGTTGTCAGTGGTTGGCTTCGCCACCAAATGTTGCATATAAGGGCTCTTTTATACGTAGAAGACTAATAATATGATAATTTAAAGTAGGTATGTATATACTCGTATTGTACACACAAACTACAATATTAGTTTACAAATCAACATGTTTGGTTAACAAACATAATTAGTTTGTACTACCAAGCTTAAAGGTTATAAAATAAGTGGTTTTATTGTGATGGTTCATGACTACAAAGAATATTATATTGTATGTATGTATAATACTCCGTTTAAACATAGACCAGTAATTATCCATTATTATTGTCATACCAAGAATACTCAATATTAAACATATGGAGAGGAGAGAGAAAAGATATATAGCTAGAAAAAACGAAGATTATATTATTATATTGAAACAAATATAATAATAATATATATTATATATTATATACCTAACATATTATAATATAGTAAAAATATTTTTAGAAACTAAATTTCGACGATATCTATATATATGTACAGTGCGTATTCATCAACTATGTTTGCACCCACTTTCCATTTAATAACGCATTTATTCAAATTTTGACTGCTATATTTTTTTACTTAGGTACTACCTAGTTAAATAGGTAGGATTTTTTACACAATTTTTATTTAAAGAGAGTATATAACCGACTTTTGTACCGAAAACTGCCAATCAGAAATTTGTCTGAAAACGTTTATATAGTTGTACATGTAGGCATTTATAGAAATTAAAATTCAATCTATATTATAGTTTCAGAGTTGTTTAACTTTATGTATTTAACATAATAACCCATTTATACAAGTTTAAAATATATGGGTGCATTGATGACTGAAAAATTATAATAATTAATATTAAATGTAATAGACTTATTAAAAGACACTAAACTCGTCATAAATTTATCATATAATTGTACATAGGTAAATTTTAACAGCATATAATACAAACAGTAAAATATAAAGGCGAATTTCGTTCTCATTTGTTTCACCACAATGTCGGGCATTCCTTAAATGGTATTCAAAATCTAAGTTTGGTCTTCAAACATACGTTTAAAAATTAGCAGTTAGAATTTTAACAACTTGAAATTCATCATTAAATGATAAAAGGGGTGAGAATATTTGGTGAATCACTCCAAGGTTTACCTAATACACATCGGATGAGATTAAAGTGTGATCTTATAAAATATATACAAGTGTAGCTGCATTGATAATAGTATGTATGTATATGTAATTTTTATATGTCGTTGTCGAATCATAAGTTCGATTTCGGAGAAGGGGCAAAGCTTTATTACAAATGTTGATTGATTTCTCTTTTACTTCCATCAACTATATTAAAATATAACTTAACCTGCATACATTTGGAAAAAATTCTTATATTAGTCCTCATATACCTCTTAAGGATACTAAACTTGATTTATTAATTAAAAAATTAACATGGGTTAGGATAGCAATGACATTGCAGCGTAGGTACATATTATAAGGGATGATATTTCCTTCAGATCCACCACTGCAGATATATGACTTGTTTTTAAAATTATAAAGGTATACCAACTACAGTGTTCGAATAGAACTAAGTGCTCTCGGCCTTCAGGTTTTGTCGGCTCGCTAATCGAATTATACTACACGAGGTGCCTATATCTACTTCTATTATATACCGAGCAGCTATTTAATAAGTATATAATATAAATGTATATATAACATTATATAATGGGTAGTCCATCTAATTTCTCTATCACAGAACGATTTATAAATTTGGAGAGATAGATAAAAAAAAAAACACCGTGAATAATGTCAGCCGTCGATGTTTTTTTCTCTCTCACTTAAATTTTTCTCCGACCGTATAAATCACGCGTAGCCATCAGCGCGTATAATATACGCAGAAGTCGATCATCATCATCGTCCAAGTCGTTGACTGTACCTATCAACTGGTACACGATATGTTAGATATGAACCACGCGCTGGTTTTCACTTTCAAAAAATGCAGCCTTGCCGCCATGGATAACAAGTACACGATATATATGTATATATATATATATATATATATACGTAGCAGCCTACAGAACATATAGATAACAATATATGCGTATCAAACGTACAGCAGACCACGCTGGCTGACATCCATCATCATCATTCCGACAAAAGTACAAAACGACAATATTCGTAAAAAAAAAGATTCAAAAAACGAAACCGATCAATTATTATTATACCGCACCGGTGATAGGTTGGCGGGGAGTCGTCGAGATCTGGGTAACCTTGATCAGGCGATATTTTTCCGTCTTCACGACGCGCGCGACCTATCATTTGAAACAACAATAGTACCTTACTATATATAATAATTATAAAAAATAATAATATTTATATGACGACGTTGTGCAGCGGATCGATGCGTTTTCATTTAGATGCGATTGACGGCGAGATACATAAGTTATATATTTTTTCTTTCTTTTACATAATGCGACGATTAAATGCGAGCTCCGCACGTGGTCGATAGGACAACCACGGGTGATCGCATAATATTTTACCATGGTATATTATACGAGGATATTATATTATTATTATTATTATATTTTTACATGGGTTGCGGGCGGTGGCCGCCGTTATTGACCTCCAGTCGCCAAGCGGAAATATGTTGCGCCAAATTTGTTTATATATATTATTATTATTATTATTTATACCGGGAAGTATAATGTGAGAAGGAATGTGAAAGTATATAGGTATAGGAAACATAATATTAATATGAAGTCTAAACGTCGAGCAAGTTGATGCAACAAGCTTAATATTATAATATCTGTTTTCTAACCTGCAACAGTGGTAAATAAAAGATAATATTTGCATAACAGTAGGTAGGTATATTATATATTTATATACCAGACTGCGGTATAGGCACGTGACGTTTGACAAATACATGGAAACCAAATACGCCTAAGTTTTACACGCGTTTATGAGTGAACGATCACTCTGCAGTGTGTGCGTAATAAAAAAAAAAAAATACATACTTAATAATAATAATAAATAATGTGTTGAGACGTATTTTCGGTAAGAGTAAATGGATACGCCGCGTGCGTGTGTATATTACATATTAATATTACCTATTCTGTAATAAACGAAATAAAATCGGCAATCGCTATTTTATAGAACAAGAATCGTCGAAAAAATACTGTTTTTGTAACGTTTGGCATATATTATCAAGTATTGAGAAACGAGATGTCGCATTGTTATGTATTATACCCAGGAACTACCTTACGTGGTCCATATTAATATTATACTCGATATTATATAAGTGTCACTGACTGCAAACATGTTTTATTACTAAAATTTTATTTTAATATAACAATTTATCACTTTAATAGATTCGCGTAATTATTAATGTGGTGGTAATTCTACTTGTAGTTATTATTATTATTTTTCAACGGGAAACAACTTGTAAATTATAATCATTATAAGTAAATACATATAATACAATTTAATAATGAATATTATATTATAAAAATATGCATTATTTGCCCTCAGATCAGCAGAACTATTATATTTGGAAGACTCGTACCGATATTTTGTTTTGACGTTAATTTCATGCCGCTGACCCACTTGGTGTAAACTAAATTATTTATCAAACCGATACACGTGTGAACACACTTACTAATATAACAATAAAGCACGTAAGGATTTTTGGAATCAAACGTGCTGGATAGTGGATAGGTATTTAAAGAGAAAAAACATGTCAATTCGTTGAAAGACTAGAATACTCGTCACGTATTTTTTACACATTACTAGGCCAAATGTTAATTTTGTACTTTTGACTCATATTTAACTCTAACAATAAAAATAATATATTCAGAATGCTGCAGGATAACGTCTAAAATATTAAATATTATGTTAAAACTATCCTCATTTAAGAACTATATTACTATATCATACGCGCGTGGCACACAGTATGTCAGCAGTGCTACAGGTGTACAGCTGGTACTGAAAGCAAACAGGACGAGACCAATTTAAATAATAGAACATAATAAATTCTAGTTGCGAATAAAATTATCATTGAAATCGATTAACTATCAAATATCAAATTGTTTAATGCTTTAGAGTTAAGTTATATATAATGATATATTGTTCAGTACATTGAGAATGACGAAACACTAGCATTTATTGTCCCGTGTTATAAGTGCGTAACATACCAAATTTACGCTCAGCAGATCACGTGAAGCTTCGTTAGTTAAAAAGTTTGAGTAGATTGATCTATATTATGAAACTTGTTAGAAAGAACATTATGTATGCTTGTATGTGGGTTTTTTTACAATAGCTCAATTTTTTACCAAGTTTTGTTTACCTATACATATAATAAAGCATAAATTAAAAATGTTCACTAAACTAAATTAATTATTTGAAAAACTGACAAGTGTAATACAATTGCCACGAATACAGAAATAATATAAGTTTTATGTTTAAGTAATTGTTAAATATAAAAATATATTATTGATCCAAAATCGAAGATCGTTGCATACAAACAAAAAAACACTTCTATATATAGGACAAACGACATTCCTAGAAAATTTCAGTCAAAAGGCAAACCTCAATAAGTTTTTATGATTTCCTATAGATTTTAAGTTATAATGCAAGCTGTTATAGAAGGTATTGCCGACAACAATAATATACCTACATATTATGTGGCTTACCTTGATCATTTCGCAAAGCTCGTATATATTTGACAAGGGTTTTTATACATTAAAACTATGAATTATTTCCGTAAATTATATACATTTACTAAAGCTATACACCACTTATGGAACATAATATTTAAAAAAAAATAGACATTTAACATTACATAATATAAAATAGCTAAAATTATCCTGTAGTAACGCAGTATACTACATTAAATGTATGAACGTATTGTCAAACAATAATAGCCGAATACTATGCTGCTGTGTTTATGTGGTTCACGTAACACGTATAGTAAAAAAACTCGTAAAAAAATGTGTTAATAACTGACAAATTCAAATGTTGATACTAAAACGATTTCAATGTGCTGCAAAAATAAAATATCGAACGCAAAATAAAACGTAATATATTATTATAACGTATAGTAATATTGTGTTAGTACCAAACTCAATGTACGAAATGGTAAACCGGAATTATTAAAAATGTACAAAAAATTGACCACAGTACCTATCCCATATTATTATACCTATGTGGCTATGTAATTAGTTCGATATCATCTGTTTTATTGTTATACGTACAGACAATTAACATTGCTGAAACAAAAATCGAAGGTCAAGCGTAACACCAGCTTACATATTGGAAAAAAAATATTTGCAACACTTTTCAAAAATATATATAAATAAATTCAATACGAATTGTTTTTGAATTTCATTAACGAATTATACAGTTTTTCGTATACCTAATTAGCAAAACGAGACGTCGTGGGATATTATTATTATTATTATTATTATTATTATTATTATTATCATTACTATATAGATAAAGTAGGTACCTAATAAGGGAGAATATCCAAAACACAAAATATCTGCTTTCACCAACGAAAAAAAATAATAATAAATGAGTTACGCTTCTTCGTCGCACTTAAATCTATGTATAGTAAATAGTTCCTACACAGGTACTTGTCCGACACCACGAGAAATATAAAAAAAACAGATGTTCAGAACATCGAAAGCCCATATTGTGTGGGTACCCAGCTCGACAACACTAAATGACGCGGGTCTCGTGCGCACTGTATAGTTATATACATAATTATTATAATTACGTCATGGGAATTTATTTATTTTTTGTTTTTCTGAACACCTAACACGATTTTGATAGGTATTAGGTAGCATTATCGTACAATAGTATAGACGGAACGACCAGACACCTCGATCCGTTGGAATATCCAAAACATGGCGCAGACCATAGTACCGCGCTCTATTTTATGACGTTGTAACACTGTGAATTATACCATTGGTGGTACACAATACGCATAATAGTTTTAAGTCATGCAACATTTTCAGATGCCATTAAAACCGTTTCTGCGTCCGTGCGTCAAAAACTTGATCATTATGCTTATTAGTTATTACTATTGATCACAAATTATTTGGGTCGTATCATATATTTAATATATATGATAATATTATAGACATCTGACATCTACAATGTTACTATAATATGCAGGAAACCTTTGCTAGTCTTATAGCAGACGATACCTACGTACAATATAGTATAATAATTGGTTCACCTATTATAGGGGAGTTTATTCCCATCAAAATTTACAGATTTAGGGCCCACAATTATTATATGGTTTTAAATAAGGCTTGTTTAGAATGTTTATGTATTTTATTAATATGCATGCATGCGTGCATATATTTTTGATAGAAATTCGGGACCAAAGAATTCTGCTCCCCCAAATGTTTACACTTGTCGCCGGACAATGATCTTACATCCCCCCACGTAGAACTATGGTTACCCACTTAAACTTCGGCAAAGACGTTCCGGGTCATCGTCGTCGTCGATAAACAATAATAATATTAATATAATATTGTGTGACGTATACTATTATATTATTGTCGTTAATGCAGTATCTATCTATATACCTAGATTCCTATATAAGAGTTCGGAAAAAGTATATTAATTTATATCCGTGTCAAAGTACACACACCAGAATATCAATGATTAAACGTCTTTTTTTTTCGAATTTTCAGTCGTGCGTTTTATTAGTATTCAATTCCGCCTCAGCACACGGCATACTGTTTACAATATTATTATTATTGTTTCGTCTGTTTGTTTCCGTCGCCGCGATACAAGTATTTTCTCTTTTATGTGTTTAACGCCTACGATATTATGTATATTATTACAATATAGTACCTACACGGGGCTACTGCTATATAGACGTCAACATCACAATTATTATTAGGTATTACATTAACGGCAATATCTAACGGGTATTACATTTTTAGATTATATTTTAGGCAGTAATTTCCGATTCGAGATTTTTTATTACTTTATCATTATTTTTTCATTTTGCAACGATTTTCTTTATCGTTATAATTTTAACCACTATGACGCGACGATTTGTACGGTCTATTAAAATGAGCGCCAAACGTTGTATCTGAATAATATGTATACTACGCCTCCTACCACGACTGCGGTATTCTATAAAATAAAGGTATAGAAGTAGACCTATTACAGGGTATATACCGGGTAATTCACCAAAGCATGCTCGCTACTGTTCTATAAATTAATAATATACATCTCTTAAAATCGGAAATATTGAATTACGCTGAAACCTAGAAACCCATAATATTATATTCGAACACTTAAAATTATTATACAATTCAAGAAATTTTACTGAAAGTTGTTACTAGGATCAATTTTTTGAAAAATGTTAATGTGTCTAAATCAAAATTCAAACAATACCTAGTATGGTTTCTAAATTTTTAAACTTTGTGTATTAAGGATAATAGTCTTTTACAGTGGTTTCACCAAAAATATGAAGTATAGGTGCTTATATTAAGCTCGGATAATTTTTACAAACTATGGGATTCATAATTTGTTACTTACTGTTAACTGTAATTTTCAAATTAATATAGCCCCTATGATTTGAATCTATTATAGTAGGTTCCTACACGGCTACACGGGCTACACGAATTAATTTTAGAATTTTAGATTTAGAAACATAAATATTTAAAAAGAAACTGTTGCTAAATAAATTAAAGTAAATAAGTTTGTTCACATAAAAATAGAATAATAGTTTATATCTTCACTAAACACTCTTTAAATTACATAAAAATCTGGGTGTATGAAAATATGAAGCTTACAAGTAAAATTGAAAATTTTAAAAATCACATTTTTAATAAACGCGTTATTAAAGGAAAAACGGAGTATGCTTGGTGAATCACCCTGTATATACACATAATAGTCTACTGGTCACTAGGTTAACGGTTCGCCGAATAGCTTAATTAGATGATCGGAAAACCTGATTGTTAGTGTATCTTCGCAATTTTTCCTTATACGTTTGATTTTCGCTCCGATTAAAACAATAATGGACATTATTAATACGTTACTATCATTATTAAATTAAATTATTGGTCTTCCGCCATATGACTAATATTTTCCAGAAGTCGCAGTAATATGAAGCGTACAACAATATAAGGTATAAACTTGAGTGTTAATTTTGAACTCGGAAAATATAATAACTAATTAATAAGTACTTAATTTATAATATATTATTATTTGTTAAATCAATGTTAAGCCGACACGACAGTACCTAACCGACACGTGCATCATATTATTAAAATATTTATATCTTTCAAGTTACAACAAAATTCACTTAACCAATATTAATTTAAGTACCTATATAAATATAAACATTCAATATATATATATATATTAATATATCCATGATATTCATATATTATACTACATTTGAATGAACAGGCCAAGTACCCAAGGCATTTTGAACAATAGTACTAGGGTTTTTATATACACGATGCTAAAGTCTTGCCAAGCAAAACATTAAAAAAAAAAAAATCAGTATGATGAAAATTATTAGATATCGTACATCAGCTCTAATTGAATGATTTAATGAAATCGTTTTTTTTACGTATGCTATCAAAGACTGATTTTAAAATATAGTCATTTAAAAATCATAATTTACTAACTCTATAACATACATATTACGACATAAAAATTAAGTGATAAGGTGTAATAGCTGTTGGATGACAGTCATAGTTTTTGAGTTTTAATTTATAAAATGATGAGTGATTTATTGAAAAATGAGCATACGCAAACGTCGCTAACTATTTATTAATAAGACAAACATCAGATTTAAAAAAAAAATATTATCATTTAAATTATTATTCATTACTAATATCAGGATTTATCGAACTATAATATTAAAATTGTCACATTAATAGTCAATAAATTATTTTTCAGCTAATTTTATGTATATTGTATAGAATATTAGTTACTTTAGCTATGAAATATTGTTTTTTTGTTTTTTTCGATATCGGTACTACAAAATAAGTTATTCAAGTTTGAAAAATTCCAAAATTCTGGATTTTGAAACAATAAGATCTGTTTTCCTAAAAGTGATATCAAAAAAATTAATACAATATTTCCCAGCTTATAATGTTCTCAACAATATTGCTTCCCACGCAAATCAGTTTTTGCTGTGTTGTACATTTGTATGACGGAAACGACATATAGGCGGGTTAAACACACTAATATATGTACGTATAGCGTTTGGATATTTTAAAGACAAAACTGATGAGACTGTAGTTCTAGCAAATATTAATATTTTTTATCATAAAAACAATTAATTTAATCGTTTTAATCTTGCTAAATAAATTGAAAAAATATTATAAAAGAATACCATCAGATGGATATTATAATATGGTTCATCTGACAAGACATCGGTAAACATGAAATATATCGTAATTACATCACATATTGTGTAATAAATAGGAAAATTCAATAGATTAAATATAATCATAGACATATTATAGGTAAGTAGCATATAAACAATAAATACATAATAATATATAATTATCGATATTCATAAACGATATAGTGCATATTATTTTATATTTGATTTCAAACTAAATATTCTTACGTGAATAATTGGTAAATATAAATTTTATAAAATAGTTATAAGTAATTATTAACCCCTTTCGCTTCCATTTAACATAATTTTCTTTCTTTCTCATTATATTAATTTACATAACAGATTCTACTTAATATTCATAATAATTAATTACCTAATAGACATATCAAAAGAAAAAGTTTGAGTCACTATTGAATTAGAATGATAAAATTACTATAAATATATAGATACTTACATAAAATATAAGTTTAGCTCATTTGACTAAATAATCAACGTATACAATACGTATCAATTGCATACATACAATACAAACAAATTAAACTACAACTGATAATATATTATTGTATTAAGCAAGTACATATAGGCTATAAGTAAATAACTATAATTGTTCATTGCATACACAGTAAGCTCGACAGTAAGTCAGTAATGGTGTCATATATTATAAATCATAAAATATGAAATATATATTTATTCAATATAATATATAATTTATGTAATAAAACGTCAGAAACAATAATCCATTAGTTGTTTGAAAAATGCTGGTAGTAGTATACACTAACAGGTTATTCAACAGAAATAAAATATTATAAATTCATACATATGGAAGTTTATTAAAAAAAATCAACTATACCATATGTACGTAGCTAGTAAAATTATGAATAATTTTTAAATTAATTAATTTGAAACAAATTAATCATCTCTAAATGATTCCATTGATCGGTTTCAACTATTATAATACTTTTATGATATGACAATTCAATTTTCAATCACACAATTTATGATGTCCGCATAGGAGCCACACTAGACTATAAAGTATATACTGTAATACATTTGTATATTGAGATGTAAAATGTTATAGAGATTCGATTATATTTACTTGAAAATCAATCCAATATTATTAAAACAAATAAATTATTTTTACATATTTTTACTTTTTACTTTTATAATTTATTGCTTTACACGACTCATACTTTTATTAATTTTTATAGTATTATCTTTGTTAAAATGTACATTTTACATATTATTATAATTTTAATAGCCCGTGAAAACTTCAAAAATTCCTAATATGGCCCTACAAAAGTATTGATTAACGTTAGTGCCAGCTACTGCAAGTAATACTATAATAGTATATGTATTTGTATATTATATTTTTTGTTACATTAAAGCACAAAATCATAAGTTACGCTGATAAATGAAATAGACCGATTTTAAGTTAATGACTGAAAATATGATTTTGATTATCAACAGTCCTGAGTGATTTTCTAAATTCATCATACGTAATATACAGGAATTTTGACTTCTAATATTGATCAAGTCAATTTTATAGCGTCAAAAACGTTTTACAGTAGTCAAACAAAAATGTATACATCGAATGAAAGTCGTAATTATTGCTGCTTTACTACCGGTCATATTATACTACATACATAAATATTTATACCATAATGCCTACCTACCTTTACTTTATTACACTATTATAGTACCTATTATATTACATAAATAATATTATTATTTACTTTTTAAGCTACGGCCTGCAAGAAAACAGAAAACAGATAAATATTATCAGTATCGTAAAACCGTGTTATTGATGACTGTGTTTTCCTGGTTCGATTTGAAAATAATACGTCACCGACGATTTTAGCAATTCACTGTATAAGTTAGGTAGAAGTTAAATTTGAATAATCGGGAATAATTAATACATATATATATATACAAATATTAAAATATCATATTATTAGTTATTATTAAATACCTATAATGATGTTGAGTACCTACAAAATTAGTGTCAATGTAAGCTATCGGATATTGTGCCAGATTAATTTAATTAGGGGTGGGAGAACATCAAGTTAGTGCATGGCTAGGAACAAAAGACCACCGTATCGTGATGAGATATAAAACGTAACAAAAAAACCAAAAGGAAACCAATAAAGTCGAATACGATACGTTGGCGATCGAGTAGTCAAATGACTAAATCACATTACTGGCGATATATAATATATATACTCTACTCTAAGCGATTATATTACTGAAAAAATGGCACTACCACACACGTCGAGATTGAATTATTAGTGTTTATTTTTTTCTTGTGTGGCGTGCAAACAATAAAACTAATGTCAGTAATATATATACAAAGGAGTAATATATCATATTTTTTTGTAAGTGGCGTCAGTGCGAAACTATAATATAATATAATATAATATTGGCAGGTGGTGGTCTTAAACGGTTAAACTCCCTTTAAATTGTTTATTGTGAACGAATCCAGTATATTTTATAGCTTCTGAGGCGAGTATGGTTATGTATGTGTGTTCGGAAACACAAATATTTTCTAAGATATTTGACACCGATTATAATTACTACAAAAATACGGTATTCTGAATTCTGGTGCGAACTGCGTGCCGGGCAAAAATCAGGCATTGGGACAAACGGGTCAGAGGTTTCAGTACTTAGAAGTATCATGCCGAATACCTTTGATTATTGTCAAACTTATTACTATATTTCGACAAAAGCCTATTAAGTTTTTGATATTGTTATGCAGGACTCTCTCCCAGTCCCATCCCACAGATGACTTTGGCCTTTGCGTATCTGTCTCAATGTCATGACCGGGGTCCACACGCACTATCGTGCAATTTTTTGTTCGGGTAGTTGGTAGTCATCAAACTAAGGTTATTGTCGAAGAACGACGAATATTATTATAGGCATATACCTGTATATACAACAACGCTTACCAGGTTGATCAGCTTCATCGGTATAGCTTAAGTTCGTCGTCGTCGGATGGAGTGCATCGGGCGCGGAACACGCTCGTCTACAGGATTTCCTCAATGTAAATCAGTTGATGAAAATACAGGGCGTGAAAATTAGTGTCGTACAAAATATTATAATATGTGTGTACCGACGAGATAGAAAAAAATAACTACGTAAGTATTTGAGTGTTATTATTTTTGTTTAAATTCGGTAGATAAACGCGAGCACACGAAACCGTCACTGTCGTCGAACGGTATAAAACGGAACTGTACGTCTTCACAGTCGTCGCGATAATGTGCCGGTAAACATAACCGGTTGGGCATGCCACGCTCGACTGAATGCGATAGATGATAGTGCGATCGGTTCGCGCCGTTCGCGGTTCACCAGACGGCGGCGGCGTCGACGGCTGTTACACGCGTTCCGAGACACGCGCAATCCGTCTGCCGTCGCTTTTTTACCATCCTCTCATACCTGTCTACCCGCAATCTAGCGGATGCCTCGCACGTAAACACGTTAAGTGTGTTATCGTGTTATACCAATTGATTAGAAAAATAATTCACTTTTTCCTAGTCATAATTATTATACTCGTCTCATTATACTCATTTGACCGCCTCACACGATATTGAAATTACACAATATCGTTATACAAGACATAATAGTCGAATTGCCCGACCTAGCCAGGGGAAAAAAATGAACAATATTATATTAGAGAGTTTTTGCAAACATACGCTAAACTTTACGGTAAAAATAACGTTCCGTTAAACGAGAAATAGCGTAATAACTAAAACTATAGTTTTTGCATTACCATAAATGTCGTACCTACCCATATAAATACGGTATGTCGATAGTCGATATCAAATTTAAATAAATATTTATCATTACAATTTCGTAATACAATGATGTGTGTGTGTTTTTTTTTTTTTTTTTTTTTGTCTGTGTACAGCATAACTAGTCGAAGTAATGCTTCGATTTCAAACTTTGGGGGTGGTTTCCGATGTAAAAGTGAATATCCGTGGTGCATTATAGAGGTCAAAAGTAAACATTTTCCAACAGTTTTCAAAAAAATCGAGACAAACAAAAAAAAAATGATAGAAAAACGGGAATTTTTACAAAACCAGTTTTCGACCAAATCGATATTTTTATATGGTTGTAATTCGAAAACTAATCACTGTAAATACTTGAAATTTTCACCAAATGTTAATGTTAGTGATATCTATATACAGTTTAATTTTCAAAAATTTTCGACTTTTTAGTTATTTATAGACCACTGAAATTTTCGATTTTTTTTTAAGCGTCGGTCAAAAAATGTTGGACAACCAAAAAAACATGAAAATTTAATAAAAGGTTCCTTATGAGTTGTTCTAATTGTAGCTAAAAAAAATTAAAAACCGTTAGTCACAATTTTTTTTTATAAGCGTTTATAGTTCAAATTTTTACGAAATCTGTCGAAAACGCGAATATTTGCAAGTAATTTTGAAGTTGAAAAATCATAAAATTGTTTGTGTTTATAACTAAGAATTAAAAATACAACATTAAGTTTTCCATAAGTTTTCCTTCAAATAGCTATAGATAAAACTCGAAGCTTCGTTATAGGAAAAATTTTAAGTGCGTTTGAATTTTAAATTTTTTATAGCATAACGATAACGATTTATCCTCATACGAATTTAAATATTTGTTATTATTCAAAAAGTATATAAGTCATAGACACATGAAAATTTTACCAGTTATTTAGATTGCCATTTTCTTTACATGATTTAATTTTCCACAGTAACCTACTGTACAGCAGAGCGACATCCACGACTTACCCGCTTTTTATTTATACATTTATATTTTTATTCAATATGAATATTATAAATTGTAACTGATAAACTACAATAGACGTGTTATAAATAAAGAAATAAACATCAATAAATTATTTTTTTGGTTGTATTAAAATATTTTATTACTAACCATTTAATAGTCTCAATAATTTTAACAAGCTTCAAGTAAAATCTATTTAATCTAATAAAAATATCACTTATTCGCTCCCCCCTCCCCCTTAATGCGCCTATGAATATGATTATGAATTACTTTTTCAAATTAGCACGGTTTTCTTTTGCCCAAATTTTCAACAAATACTCAACGTATTTTTTTATTGCTCGAAGAATAAATTATTTATTTGACCACAGAATATTTTTTTTTTTGAATGATGGACCATTGTCCATAATCATTATACGGATTATGACCAGACTTCCCGTAAAAGACTTAAGTCATCTTCCGTACTGAATATTAAATTTCCTTTTTATTCGAGGAGTTCATACTATATTACTTTAATTTTTTAATTTAATAAAATTAAATATATTATTTTTTTTATTCGAACGAAAAAAACACGATTTCCTTTGTTTAAATGTTATTAATTTAATTTAATAAGATGTGGTCACTGGTCATTACTTTATCAAAGACATATAAGAATATTTATAAACTTTTGATAATCCGTATATTTTTAGCCGATCATTTAACACGATAAATTAATTTACCGTACCCGTTAAATGATTAAAAATAACCGATTACGATAATCAAAATAACCGAACCGATATTCGGAGCGCATGCGCACAAACGTGTTTTTGGTAAATAACGTTAACGTAGTTTTTAACCGGTGCTGTGCAAAAACTCTCTTTTATAAAATATGGCCCTCGGTGTAATTTGGTTTTCTGTGTACCCCAGCTCACGGGCATTTTGGTGTCAGCATATACACTCATTTTGTGCACAAATTCGACACGGGGGAGTCTGCGTAGCGTGTACCTACGACATAATCTGAAAGCATCAACTTACTACAGTGTCACCATGACTATAACATCACTTCGTGCTCGTCAGTCACCCTCAATATATTAGAGCGTTATAAATAATCAGTATAGGTAGTATAAGGAGATAACAATAAATTATAGGATAGGTATCTATATATTTTTAAGTTATATTAATTGTTATAACGATGCAAGGACTAGAAATAAATGCATTATTATTTTATTCCCTGAATTTGTTGATATTGTAATTAGTAGATACAAATTATGACACCGTTACGACAAATAATAGATTCTAATTGAATGATGTTTAATGTGATGATTTAATTGATTTATTGTGATGTATCTTATTGATATGCGCATGTGTTGCATGTGTCGCATTTCTTGACAATAAAAGCGTATGATGAGTAGCCAAGTAGGTAAGCAATTTCCATCTCATTAAAAATTAAGTTTAAAAAATATTGCACGGTAAAATATTTATAATTATATAATATATTGTCATAAAACAAGTTATCAATTAATTTATTGTGAAATTGGTTACTATTTAAGCTTTACAGTAGGTATACACGTGTTGTTTCGCGCGTGTTAACTACAATAAATTATTATGAAACCAATTTCGTTTTTATAAACATGAATCCTATAAAAATTTAACAAATTATACATGTTTGTTAACCTCCAAATATGTTATAAGTTACCAAATTGTCATCACTAAAATTGTTTCCACAACCAGTGATTTCCTTGCAAAAGGTCACAATATAATCACAATTTAATGACATAACAAAATCGTAATATAAGAAAAAGTAGATAGATGTGATAACCCGTGTGATAATTAAGTGTTTAAATTATTAAGGATTTTTTATTACAGTTGTCACGGAAATCGATTTACTTTCTCCATTACTCAAAAAACTGTATATTTAATGATTATTTTAATTTGTTATTTGTTTACATATTTTTGATTTTATTTATTTGTTATATGATATTACACACATTACTCGACATATTATTACGTTTATCCTGATGAGCACACAATTAATATAATTTTTCATATAAGATTATATAGATATAAAAATAATATATAATATAATATATATTAATTTTAATGTTTGTAGTGTTTGTACAATATCAGACGATTTCAGCAATATATTTTAAAAATAATTAAAATTGTTAAACAACTTAAGCTATTTACCCAACAATTTATATTTAAACACACGGTGCGTAGTCGATAAATTATTAAATTATACAACATAAATAAATTAGAATTAATTTCACTTTTTTAGATAAGAAAACGATTTATTCGTTTGGTTCCTTATGTTTGTCCAAAATAACTACAATATTAATAATTATATTTATAATTCTATACGAAATCATTTTAAATCAGATTTTGGTACTTGTGCGTTTACATTTTGAAACTATAAAAAAATATCTGTTTGAAAAATCTATTGTATTTTACAATGTTGAAGTTATTATAAAATATATGTAAATCATTTTTCCATTAGACTTAAAAATGTTTAAGATTAAATCATAAAATTGATATAATATCAGTATAGTATTTTAAAATTATCATCATTTAATTTCAAGGCATATTATCTCCTGAAGAGTTGCCTAAATACTTAGGTGAAAATACCATAAATACAAACAAATTGTACACTTAGGATAATCATCACAAATTGTGCCGTAACTATAGATTTGATTGGGCCCGTATGTGAAAACTCTGTTGGCCCCCTTTTTAACAGCAAAAACTATATTATGTAAATCTAAAATTTTGTGATTTTAGATCCTAAAAGATTTACTTATTTGAAAATCTCCATATTTATTTTCCTGATAAGACATTTTTTTTTTAACAATAAGTATAACTTTAAGTTTAGAAACAACATAAAAATTAAATAATTAAAAAAATTAAAGTTTAAGTCTGAGAGATTTGAGTGGACCCTTAAAAATTTCCTTTGGCTCTGGGCCCGGGAGTTGCACACACTCAACACACCTGGTTTTTACGGCACTCATAACGTCATACAGATAAGCTCTTATAAATTATTATGTATATTGTATAAGTATCTTTTGTTTAGATACTAGTATAGCAGTATAGCTCACATATTTTATAGTAAACCGTATAAATCTAAAAAGAAATTATGTATATTACGTAATACGTCCACATTTAGTAAACAGCACGAAATCTGTACTATATGCGTGTAAAACCAATGTACCTACATATGCTGCAAATACAGTATATTATTAAGTAAGTTATTTTGTTGTGACTACAGTGTAAATGTTAAAATTAAAATGTGTAATGAACTTTGAATATAAGTACTCGTATAACTAATCAAGAAAAAAGTGATAGTCGTCACATTGCACATACTTACTAAGAAGTGGATAATTGTATTTTATCATAAAAGTGTGTTTACATTTAATAATGCTTCATAGTTTATATCAGTAGCCTATCCAGGGAGGGAGATGGTAGTTAATTTAAAATGTTGTTATCATTAATTAATTATTATAATATGTAAAATATTATTACAGCAAAAATTGTTGGTTTTCGTTAAAATTTGAAGATTAAATGTCAGTAACAAATTATATTGATTTGTAAGAAATCTCGTACATTTTCAAGTCTTAGTTATTAAAATTATTATAAAATATAAATGTCATAAATAAAATGTTATATGCATCTTTTATTAAAGTAAAAAATAATTTTAACATATTAGTACATATTTGAACTTCAAACACTTATTAAATAATTGTTCTTATATACCTAGTTTGAGTTTTAAATTTCTCTAAGAACATCTAATGAGGAATCCTCAATCTTGTATAACACTCTTCAAGATTTATAACCAAGAAAAATATAAGAATAAAACATTTAAAATTTTATTTTTTTTAGGAAGTCATAATTTTAGTAATAGTAGAATATTTAAAATTTCAATGACTATTATATTTTTTGAATAACAATAATATGTTCTAATTTCTTAAGTAGGTACGTCACGACTCGCGATATTGACTTGTACCTACTATAAGTATTCATAAAAAAAATATAGTTCAACCCACCACATGAAAATTAATAAAAAAATATCCTTAGAAACAGAGATTATTGTTACTTGTCACATCGTCTCTACATGATGCAATTATTATTGATCATTTAAATTACAAATTTAAATTTAACACTGTCATTGACCTATTCTATACGTGGTACTAAGACCGTAGCTATGGGGAGAATTTAGGGGGTTCAAACCCCCTTTAACAAAGTAGAAAATGTAAAAATGTCTAGTATATTCTAAAATTTAAAATATTTATTTTTTAAATCATTTTTTTTTTAAATTGAATAAACACTTAATATAATATTATAGTAAATGCATAGTATAGTGCCCAATGTGTATTGATAGTGCCTGTATTGCATAATAATAATGCAGTACTAATAGATAAAAGTTTAAATAATAAAACAAAATAGATATAAATTTATTCCAATCATTGAATGGATTTTAGTATGTGGTTACCAGAAAATCATTTTAAGAGGCAGTATGAAAGAGGACACTCCTATAGAAAATTTCTAGCTACGGCCTTGTGTGGTACACTAAATTATTTAGCTAAGCGCTTCCCCCCTTTTTTATTATATATATATTATACGGATTTGTGTACATAATTTATGGGTTATTTTGTACTTAAAAAATGAACGTCGTAGCAATTCGAATAAACGACAAATGTATTGATTTTACTATATTTTACTATAGTATTATTTTGTTCACTTTTATGTACCTAACTCAAAATTAAAGACCTGTGGGTACTTGAATTTTTCTACAAATGTTGGAAATACTGATATTGCCAACATGATGATCATGAGTCATGACAATGATTCCGAATTATTTTTACCCAACAATTAAACAGCTTACATTAATTACATACAATTTTAGGGTAGGTATTCATAGAGGTCTAATTAAGTTTTATCACTACCTCATTGCTCGCATAATATTGTTAACACTTACAAAAGATATATTTTGAAGATGACCCATGTTTCTACATAATATAACACAAATACCTATTAGTCAAGTGAACATGATATAAAAATTCAGGTATTATACAATACCTAATTATGGTAGACTCATTAATCATTATCGTATTTTCAGATCAATCTTGACTACTGGAACGGTAGAATGTATAATATTAGTCTCGGTATTTTGATTTATTGCTGTTAATAAATTAAATATTTATATTATAACTATTAATTATCTCCATAGTGTATTACATAATTCATATGCATAAATATTACATTTTTCAGAATATTTTAGTTCTAATTTTATTATAAAATAACAAAATTTCATAAATTTAACCTATATACGTACGTTTTATACTGTTTTAAGTTATAATTTTGATAGTAATTAATATAGTAGGTAATACCTATGGTACCTAATATTTATGCATTAAAAATTATCTAGAAAAAATATAATATTAAAGCTACGGATGATTGAGTAACACATTGTTTCATTATTAAATTATTATTATTATTAACACCGCATTGCAACCTCGTGCTAATGTAATACGTATAATATCAATTACATAGCACAATGATTATGAAAAGATTCATGAGAACTTCAAAACAAATCTACAATAACAGTTTGAAAAAAACTTGCATATAAGCTCAATTTAATACTGTTGTGTTGTGCTTGGTATTCAAAACTTATAGAACTTTTTTTAAATAAATGACGGTTTATCGATGTATCATCTATATGACATATTGTCTACGTCTAACATACTATAATTTTGCGTTCAACATAACCAATTATTGTCTGATTTTAACTTTAATATTGCAGTGAATTGAACTATTATCAAATAATAGGTAAGAACTGTATTTATGATTGTGAATTTTTAACGATGTTTTAAATTTAAGCAAATTGTGAGTAGGTATTGTAAAATATTACAATTTAAAATGCTCTTAAATCAACTATTACAACTCTCTTAAAAAATACAATGTTTTAAAAACAACTTACACATACAAATAGGTAAATGATAATGTTCTTGAATTTAAATAAAATAATATGCTAGTTAATTTTAATTTTTGGTAAACAGTACGCGGGGATGAGACTAAACAATTTGGTATTACAATGGCGTTTTTTTTATGAGATAGTGACTTTAAAATAATGTTCTTAATAGGTAAGTAAATCGTCATAATGAGTAAATACTGAGTTAAATACATAACAAATAATCATAAATAAAATAATAGACAAACTTAAAAACACATATACATCATTATACTTTTATTGACTATATATATAACTACACGCTACACATACACAGTCACACACATAACACATATCACATTGTTTTATGTTGTTTTATTATTACACATTAAATTACGGACGCGTAGGTATAACATAGATGATAATTAAAACGTTATCAATATTGCATGTTAAAGAGACATTGTTGTTAACTCAAATATGTAACTACGTAATTTAATAAGGAACAACAATATTTTTAATTACATTTTAATTTATTGCTGTACCACCTTTTAATATGCAATTATATTTGTTCTTATAATTAGTTTATTATTATTAAAAATGTACAAATATTGTTTACACATGGCATAATACTTAAATGGTTTTTTGTTATTCAATTAAAAATATATACTAAATAGATAAATAGATACCATCTTCTATTAAACATAGACAACTATGAATTTATAATCTGAAAATCTGAAACGTCATAATATTGTACAATGATAACATACTACCAATAAATTATATAACTATACTTATTTAGAAACTAAAAAAAAAAAAACATATGAAATGATAACCTGGAATACCTATATCAACTAGATTACCTTGTAAGGAGAATCATTAACTAAATAACCGTATTATAATTGCAAAACAATATACGCACAAATTCTAGCCGCGAGCATGTAAATTATAATATAACACGTCAACATTTTTTTAGGAATGTACTTTTTTTTACTGGAATGTTATTTATTTAATTTATCGAAATCCATCTAAAGCAAGTGTACTATCATACGTCTATGCTATAAATCGTAGTCTAGTATCTAGTCTTAAATCGTATATAGTAAAAATATAATTCTTTGTTCCCACTTGGTCGAGTTTTTTGATTATAATAAACAATATATATAACGTTTTATTTACGTTACACAGTATCCCTAAGGAAGGACAATAATCTTAAGTGGGGATAAATTACTTGCGGCTGTCATA
Source organism: Diuraphis noxia (assembly GCF_037042655.1). Classification (NCBI taxonomy): domain Eukaryota; kingdom Metazoa; phylum Arthropoda; class Insecta; order Hemiptera; family Aphididae; genus Diuraphis; species Diuraphis noxia. The sequence goes on from NW_028301713.1 coordinate 52,489,380, forward strand.
ATTCTATGACATGTGTGTACGATTAAAAACAACAAACAACATTGTATTCAATGGGCGTTATTGCGTTATTACAGTATGGGAATCACAGTCTCCACTTGAATGCAATATAAACTTTAATCACTTCTGTCAAATTTAATCTAACCATTTAATTTATCAATAAAAATTTACCAAAACTTACCCTTGACCTTTCTAATGCCGGATATCCAAAATTGTATTTCAGTTAACGCGTTAACCATTCAACCTAGTCACCAAGATGACTCTTAAGTATAAAAAAGAGAATTTTTTTAATCTATTCAATATACGATCATACAAGAATGATTTTTATTTTAAACTATATAGAGGACAACAAAACCGCACAAGTTAGACTAAATGTATTTTTTGAAACACAATTGTACGCATACCTAAAATGAGTAAATTTGTTTATCAAAATAAGCACGGATTAATAAATAACTGAACTACCTACGTATAGCGAATAGAGATTATAGTGGAAGACTAAGAGATATGTAATCATTCATTGTAATTTGTACATTATTGTAAGGTTGAAATGTTATCTTGACGTCACCCATGAAATATTTAATAAGACAAGTTTATACATTCGTCAATAGTTTATTATAATGTACCTGCATACTAAATATATAACACTGATTAATGAGCTATTAAAATATAACTATAAAAAGCTCATACTGAATTTTAACATTTTTTTTTACAAAAACCCCAAATATAGATGTAACAAAAATAGCTGAAAACTTTAGATTACTATGTAATAACTTTTGTTCCTATCAATAATCTATACGATCAATAACCAAGTAATATTTAAATTTTAAAAATGTATATAAATATAAATTTAAAAAAAAGCGGGTAAGTCGTGGATGTCGCTCTGCTGTACAGTAGGTTACGGTAATGGATGGGATTAAATTTGAATGCAATGATAGGTATCATTGTATACGAAAAACGATTCTGAACGGAGATGATTTGTCAGTCTAGGATATATTATATTTAAATATTGTCATATATTCTATTTTGAAACAAATATTTTATTTTTCAATTAAGACTCATTTTGCATAAGGCACGGTTAATTAATTAGTGTAGTTATCATAATTCATTATACCTTATATTATCATAGATATACGAATACCTGTTTTGAGGATAAATCGTTATCATTACGCGATTTCATAAAAATTTAAAACTCAAACGCTCAAAACATTTTTCCTATAATGACACTTCAAATTTTCTCTATAGCTATTTGAAGCAAAACTTATGGAAAACTTGGTGTTAAATTGTATAACCTTAGATATAAATACAAACAATATTATGAATTTTGAACTACAAAATAATTTGCAAATATTCATGGTTTTGACGAATTTTTGTCAATATTTGAAATTCAAATGCTAATAAAAATTTAATTTGAATTTCCGATGGACATTTTTTTTGTGATAAAGATTGAAAAACTTGTAAGGAGCCTTGTATTAAATTTTCAAATCTTAGGTATAAAAGGAAAATTTTTTATGAATTTATAGAATAAAATAATTTACAAATTTTCGTGATTTTTACGTATGTTGTCAAAATTAAAATTTGAATGCATGTAAAAAAAAAATGTAGCTATATATTTCTTTTATTTTTCAATTGATATTGCAAAAGTATATTATGAGCCTTGTATTAAATTCTCAAATCTTAGAATTAAAAAGAAAAACTTTTATGAATTTCTATCTAAGATAATTTGAACATTGCCGTAATTTTTATGTATTTAGTCAAAATTTGAACTGTAAAATCTTATAAAAAAAATTTGTGACAATATATTTCTTTTATTTTTCAACTGCTATTGTAAAAATATGATAGGAGCCTTGTATTAAATTCACAAATCTTAGATTTAAAAAGAAAAACTTTTATGAATTTCTATCTAAGATAATTTGAACATTTCCGTAATTTTTACGTATTAAGTCAATATTTGAACTTCAAATGCTAATAAAAAAAATTGTGCCTATGTATTTTTATCACTTTTTGATTACTATAAGAATAACTTATGAGGAACTTTGTATTCAATTTTCAAGTATTTTGATAGGGCCAAAAAAATTTTATCGACCCTTCCAAAAAAATTTTCAGAAATATTGAAAATTTCAGTTGTCTATAAATATCTCAAAAAAAGTCAAAATATTTTGAAAATTAAATCATGTAAAGAAAATGCCAATCTTAATAACTGGTAAAATTTTCAAGTATCTAGGACTCATACTTTTTGAATAATAACAAATATTTAAAATCGTTTCAGGATAAATCGTTATCGTTACGCTATTTCGTAAAAATTTAAAATTCAAAGGCAATTAAAATTTTTCCTATAATGACGCTTCGAGTTTTCTCTATAGCTACTTGAAGTAAAACTTATGGAAAACTTAGTGATGTATTCTTAATCTTTAGTTATAAACACAAAAATTTTTATGATTTTTCAGCTTCAAAATTACTTGCAAATTTTCACATTTTCGACAGATTTCGTAAAAATTTGAACTATAAACGCTTATAAAAAAAAATTGTGCCTATGTATTCTTATAATTTTTTAATCACTTTAAGAATAACTTATGAGGAACTTTGTATTCAATTTTCAAGTATTTTGATAGGGCCAAAAAAATTTTATCGACACTTCAAAAAAAAATTTTCAGACAAATTGAAAATTTCAGTCGTCTATAAATATCTCAAAAAAAGTCAAAATATTTTGAAAATTTAATCATGTAAAGAAAATACCAATCCTAATAACTGGTAAAATTTTCAAGTATCTAGGACTCATACTTTTTGAATAATAACAAATATTTAAAATCGTTTCCGGATAAATCGTTATCGTTACGCTATTTCGTAAAAATTTAAAATTCAAACGCAATTAAAATTTTTCCTATAATGACGCTTCGAGTTTTCTCTATAGCTACTTGAAGTAAAACTTATGGAAAATTTAGTGATGTATCCTTAATCTTTAGTTATAAACACAAACATTTTTATGATTTTTCAGCTTCAAAATTACTTGCAAATTTTCACATTTTCGACAGATTTCGTAAAAATTTGAACTATAAACGCTTATAAAAAAAAATTGTGCCTATGTATTCTTATAATTTTTTAATCACTTTAAGAATAACTTATGAGGAACTTTGTATTCAATTTTCAAGTATTTTGATAGGGCCAAAAAAATTTTATCGACACTTCAAAAAAAAAATTTCAGACAAATTGAAAATTTCAGTCGTTTATAAATATCTCAAAAAAGTCAAAATAATTTGAAAATTTAATCATGTAAAGAAAATACCAATCCTAATAACTGGTAAAATTTTCAAGTATCTAGGACTTATACTTTTTGAATAATAACAAATATTTAAAATCGTTTCAGGATAAATCGTTATCGTTACGCTATTTCGTAAAAATTTAAAATTCAAACGCACTTAAAATTTTTTCTATAATGATACTTCGAGTTTTCTCTATAGCTACTTGAAGGAAAACTTATGGAGAACTTAGTGTTGTATTTTTAATCCTTAGTTATAAACGCAAAAAATTTTATGATTTTTCAACTTCAAAATTACTTGCAAATTTTCGCGTTTTCGACAGATTTCGTAAAATTTTGAACTATAAAAGCTTATTAAAAAAAATTGTGACTTACGATTTTTAATTTTTTTTAGCTACAATAAGAAAAACTCATAAGGAACCTTGTATTAAATTTTCAAGTTTTTTTGGTCGTCCAACATTTTTTTATCGGCACTTCAAAAAAAAATTCTCAAAAAAAGTGTAAATTTCAGTGGTCTATAAATAACTCAAAAAAAGTCAAAATATTTTGAAAATTTAATCATGTAAAGAAAATACCAATCCTAATAACTGGTAAAATTTTTGAAAATTAAACTGTATATAGAGAACACTAACATAAACATTTGGTGAGAATTTCAAGTATTTAAAGTGATTATTTTTTGAATTACAACCATATAAAAAAATCGATTTGGTCGAAAACTGATTTTGCGTAAAAATTCCCGTTTTCTGTCATTTTTTTTTTGTTTTTCTCGATTTTTTTGAAAACTGTTGGAAAATGTTTACTTTTGACCTCTATAATGCACCAAGTATCTTCAATTTTACATCGGAAACCACCCCTAAAGTTTGAAATCGAAGCATTATTTCGACTAGTTATGATGTACACAGACACAAAAAAAAAAAAAAAAAAAAACACACATCATTGTAAAATCAATACATTCATCACTTCGTTCAGAATCTAAAATAGTAACATACCTTACATATAATCTACCTATATATTATGTCAATTTGTTTTCTGACATTTTTGTTACACACTGTATAACATATCTAATGTACCAGCACATGTAAATTCAACCAGTACATTTATTTTACCAGAAAAAAAATGTAAATCTCAGTGGTATTATATACGAAATAATAAATATAGATACTTACTATTTACATGATTTATGTAGGTATACAGATTTATTATATAATATGTAATGCATTTAGATACCTACAATAATTTATTAATCAAAAATGATCATTAGTGAGTTAAAACATAAAGAATTAATAAAATAAATATAATGATCATCATCGATAATTAATATAAATACCTAATATTACCTATATATTTTTTTTGCAGACTACAGATTTAAATTTATATATCAAATAGTAGGATTTCTCTCCACCAAATTTGTGTAACATGAAACCTACAACAAACCAATTTTACAATTGGCCAAATTAATTCACATGCGTTGTGTATTGCTTTTTCAAAATCAATAATGGTATTTTTTGTTTCAAAAACAAAATCATAGAATGAATATATTTCGTTAATAATTTTAAAGCACTCAATATAAGAGGACACCTGTTTATCTTTTAATACGTAAAAACACAAAGGAACGTAATGGTCATTGAAGTGTCCATGTATAGTGAAAAACTGCATAAAAATGTTTGACGCAATACGTAAACGTTCCATCCATGTAAACAATTTCTGATTTACACATAGCTTCAGAGTTTATTTTAAAACAGAATATAATAATACTATTTTCATTACTTTTATATTGAAGAAAATTTTCGTTTCTGTTTGTCATACATAAGGTTAGACTTAAAAAATTATGAACGTCCAAAGAACTTTAAGGTATTTTTGACATTATTGTCTTTCTCCTTGCGTCGTATAAATTTTTTTTAGCATAATGTACATCTCTAACCTGTATTTGGCTATTACCTATTTCCGTTCAATGAATTTTCATCTGTGTTATTTTTCTCGGTGCTTTACAATTATTCTCAGTTGCCTTTCGTTTTAAACCAGTACTTAATGTTAAATTTCTAAGTGCATTTTCGGTAACGGTTAACGATTTGTGGTTATGATGTGTAGTGATCGTTGGAAAATTATTGTTCGACTTTTTCCGAAATCAATCGTTTTTAAAACAGTGGATAATTTTTAGTTTTCGCACCACCACATTTCTTCACCAAACATTAAAATTACTTGTTTTTAAACTTAACATTATTTTTAAACAAATTAAAACATTGCCACGTTCACTGATTAGGTATTCAGGTTAATATTATATTCATTTTCAAATCAATTAGCAAATTAAAATGTACCTTCAAAAAAATGTTATCGAACGTGTTCACTTCGGGAATAGGCACATAATACTCAATAATAGATAAAATTTCGGCTGCGTACGAGTTGATTCACGGGTACCTGATTACCTGCACCGATACCGTTGAGTTGATTCCCGGGTGATTAAGAGGTACGTATATGTGTTGATTTCCAGGTCATCAAGAAGTATGTACGAGTTGATTACCGGCTCCATTATATATTTTTTTTAATGTTTCAAAAACCACGTTTTTTCATATTTTGAAAATCATTCAATTTTTTATTATTAATATTTTTTGTATAATATATTATATTTATTATTTATAAAAAAAAATTATTAAAAATATATAGTAATTAGGTAAAAAATACAAAAAATTTAGTAATTTAGTAAAAACATGTAAAACATATTTATATAGTAATTTGGTAAAAATGTCTATCACATTGTTTTTATAAATTGGTATCTACCGGTAATAAGATTCTACAACAATAGGGAATCAACTCATCAACCTACCTATTATGACCTGAAAATCAACTAATATGAAATAGATCTCGGTAATCAACTCACCTATCACGAAGATATATGATAATTATCAATTATCTGCAGTCGTCGAGAGTTGAGATATCAGTTAGTAAGACGGTCGACGGTTGTCAATGTATATTTATACAAAAATCAGTTATTATCTGTGGATTTCAACATCGGAAAGTTAAGGTTTACGTGTTTTCCCGGTCAATATACGTACCAGTGGAGTTAACATATTTTTCAGGTAAAACATACATACTGGTGGAATTTGAATTTTTTCTTCAGGTTAAAAAAAGTATCGGTGAAATTAACATGTTATGAATCCAATACAATCCTAAAATCGACTACTGAACGAATTACTGGAATTTACAATCGCCCATAACACTTCTACCTATATATTACATTATTGTCAAAAAATAAAAAATTATAACAAAATAAAAACGAATATTTACTGATGTATTTTAATTTTTAATAGGTGCTATAAATTAAAATATGTATATTGAGATTATCATGCAATTGTAATATTTTTGGTAATGTCTATACTATACCTACCATTAACTAAATTAAATACTATACTAAATATTTGCATTCCAATTTGTTTTTATAGCACGCAATAAAACCAAGTAAAGATAGTTAAATATTTAAATATAGGACAATTTTATTATTTGTGTGTAATGCATTTCAATATACTTTGAATCTAAATTCTAAATTCAGTTAATCATTTGAATATAACCAAGTACATTGTACATTGTACATATACAAATTCAAAGCACTCCAGAAATTTAAAAATTGCCTTCCATTATACTGAAGCATTAGCCTTTGTGAAAATGATAAAGTGTTATTATAAAACGTAAAAAATTATAAAAGTGGTGATATCATCTCGAAAAGAAGAAGTGCATACTTTGAAAATTTCAAGCACAGTGAAACGTGTGAAGAGTTGAATAGATGAGGCCATGAGGGGCATAATATATTATATAGTTGTAGAATATTGATTTTATGTGTTTGAGTGTTTCTATGTCAGTGTACAACGGTGTACAATTATTAATTATATTTTATCTAAAATATAGGGTTAAAAATATTTGGGATATATTCAACACATATTATTAAACTATAAAATTATGAGTTGAATATATCTCAAATTTTTTAAATATTTTTTTGGAAATTATAATTTAACTTCTTTAATATTCATTACTCTTTATAAGTATTCATACGAATTATGCTAATTATATTGGCTTACATTTAAGTAATGAAACTGCTTATTATATTTAATGTGGATCAATGATTGTTTCTGTTTGGATATTTTATGTTACGTGACTTATATAGTCATAAATATAAAGAATATAAATCTATATTAGGCAGTGACTTATCACCATATTCATATCGCCCTCTACATTGAAACTTAATTGTCGAATTACTATTAATATTAAAAAATATTAAGTGATAGCAATTTTTTGAATTGTGGAAAAAAAATCCCTTTACTAGGAAAAAATCTCAGATTGTTAAACTTTCAACAGTATATTCGAAATAAAAGTGATCAAGATGCTTAATCGTCGTAGATGTACGTTTAATTATATTAATATTAATGTGAAGTTCGAAGTCTACAACATATGTTTCTACCTGATACTTGAAATGTTCATAACCCTTCATGGTACCCACAAGACAAAAAATTCAACCGAAAGATGGAACAATCGCTTTGCACATTAAGTCGATCAAAAACAACCTACAATACGTAAGTATAAGTGAATTGAAAAAATTAAAAATCAAGTATAGCTGCAGATCTAGCAAAGTTGACATTAAATGATGCATGTCAGCCATTCAACAAAAGAAAAAAAATTGGAACCCAAAGTACAGAATAGAGATTGAAAGAACTTTGTTCAAGAATGCAAAATTGCGAAATAAAATGTTGAAGACCATCTAAAAGCAATCGCTCATAAAATTGAAAAGCGCTGTAATGACTTGGTAATATTATAATATTTATAATCATATTAAATTTAAATTTATATATTATTATTATTATTATAATCCGTATCGTGGCTGACTGAGTAATATAACCATATATATTATTTATATTTTAATTTATGTATATACAATATTATATATTTGTGTACAATATTCTATATGTATAATAGTACTTTCACAGTCACATTTTAGCCTTTTAGGATATAAGAATTCTTATAAAATAACTAATATGTATAAAATATCAATTATTTCTTTTTATTTCTAATATACAATTTTAAAAAACATTTAAAAAAATTGTTTATATTTAAATTAATTTAACGTGCTCTTCAATCATCAGTATAATAGAACTAGGTTTTTCTTTACTGGGATTTTTTTGCCCAATTTTTTACAAAAAATAATAAAAGTTTTAAAATATAATATAATAATACGTAATAATATTTGGGTAGTCTACGATAGACGGCATGAAGATGTAAAACATTTTTTAAACCACACCTCTGACGGATCACACAATAATTTACATCAGCGATCAGCATCATACTGATTTAAACGATATGATATTCACACAACGGAAAAGTATTTGATTTTCAGAGTATAAAATGGCAATTCGAATAATTTCGTATATTTTTAAGTAGGTACTATTTTTTTTTCGTGAGAGAAAAATACAATTTTTTACGCTTAGTGTTTCTGTTTAATTTTGACAAATGACCGTGTAACACAAAATATTAAATCTAATAGCCGATACAATGTTTAAAAAAAACATCAGTTTGAAAACATCAAACTACAGTTGTTATAATATACATTATTTCAAGTATTCGCCGAAATGACTTGTCGTTGATCGTAAAAACCGAAGGGTCACACTCGTCGCTTATTATTGCTCAGCGCCGCGGCCCATCAGACCTTTCAACCATTGTGGAAGTAGGTACCTAGAATATTATACTATACATAGGGAAGAACTTGTTCCCTACAATACATGGCCGTTTTTAGATTACGTTTCATTAACAAGCATTGTAGTGTGGCCCCTTCTTGATGCACCCAAAAGTGAACGTGATAACCCTTCTCAACTACAATCGCAAAAATTATCATAAAAATCGATAAGCCGTGCCTGCATAATTTAGTAACCACGTTTTTACATTTAGGATTGACATTACGGTATGAAATTTATGTCATGGGTGTTTTAATATAGAAATATTTAATTAAAATAACTAGAATCTCTATAGTATTTCATTTATATGATAAATTATTATATTTATTATATTATTATAAATATTAAATATACTTATTATTGTTTAATCCGAGGTTTAATCTAATATAATAATAAAAATAACCAATGATTATATGATATACGTGAAGTAACATACTAAGATACTTTTAATGTATTTTTAGTAAAAGCCTGTGTAGTATAAAGTATAACCAATGGTTTTATAATTATATTATTTACACTATGTAAAACTCCAACAAGCAGATATAATAATCTGACCAGTTTCTTACATAATGTATTATTAACGTTATCTACAGTTTAGATATTATACTCAATAGCGAGCTCAATAGTATACCAACATCCAACACCACGAGTCACGACAAAACATTCAACAACATGATATACTTAATATTTGACGAAAATTCGATAATATATTTTAATATATTGGATTCATTTTGACGTGTTAGCAGCTGATATTTTGGTACACTTATAATGGTTGAATAATCAAGTAGTGAAACATCTGTCTAAAATTCTAAATGGTAGACGATTTATATCTGCCAAGAATTGGTAAATTTTTAAATCATTTCTCCTGAAATCCTAAACAAAACAGAATGATATGGGCATTATTCGGTTTAAATTAGGATTTCCGTTGTTCATCGTTACACGTCATTCTTATCGTTAAAATTATACTCATACACGTTGCGTCCAATGATTAACCGTTAATTTAAGCTTGTTAGTTTTTATTTAGTAGTTTCAGACGTTTCAGTATCTCTATGACGTGATTTCAAGCACCCATTTAATCTATATTCATGTTATGGGTAGTTTAGTACATCTAGCTTTACATAAAAAAAGTTCATATTTGAAAAAAATACATTCATATGTAATATGTTAAAAGTAACAGAAAACATACCGTTTTTGGCGGATATCAAAAAAAATTAGCTCTACTAGAAAAGTTAAAATTAATAGGTAGAAATAAAATCGAAAATAGTGTTACACACAAACGTTATACTATACAATATAATCGTAGGTATCAACTATTCATTAAGCTAATACGTTGTTGGTTGCAGTGACGGCTTGAACTTTTTTTCCCTCGAATCACGTTTAATATTTTTACACCACCCACCCTAAAATATAGTTATTAGTTATTACTTATTATTGTACATTATCTGCTGAGTACACAAATTATGTTTATTATTTATAATTTAATATTTAAATACCAACCTGCAAAAATGGTCCAATCTACCTTTTCCAACTATAAGACCTACCCACCCAACCACCCATTAATATTTTTGTGAATCACGTGATTCAAATATACTCCCTTCGAGCCGCCACTGGTTGGTTGATCGTCATTATTAAATGCGTTTGATGCGAACAATGATATTTCGACAGCATTTCTGTTGTGGCAAAGACTCATAAATGAGATAGGTAGATTATAATATTTTAAAATGTCGTTTGACGTAAATTGATAAATATTATTATCTACATACTACGATACACATTTTACTTTCTCAGATTTTCTGAATTTGTAATAAATTACCCGTTATTCAAATAACGTAATATTATAATACGCATATACGAGTACGTTGACACAATAATATATTATTGTGTTTTTATTTCTATAATCTGTACCTAACTATTAATAAAAGTTGTATTTGTATACATTTATATACAAACAGAATCCTTTTTTAGCTTATCGGAATCGTACAATATCATTATATTCAATAATAATAAAAAAAACAACATTATAGCAGTATGTTTTTAACAGACCTTTTAAGGAATACATTTAGTTTTTAGTTGAGAACACGTACATGTTTTTCTATGACTCAAGTATGGATAATTTACAGAGGATACCTAACCAATGTACAAGTCGATGTTCATCTTTTCAAATATATCATATTATTTTGAATTTTCAGATAAATACCAAACAAATCTTGATTTTTTTTTTTCATCTTGTATAAACATTGAACTTTGTACATTAAACGCCAAATCACCAATAGACAATCAACCAACTATCACACACACTATAATTTCACTGATGTTAGATTATTTCTCGGATTATTAACTAAACACATTTAAACATTTAAAAAATAAATTAACCAAGTAAAACAAGTTGAATAAGAACCTACCTTCTATAATATTATACGGGCTAAATTGGAGCATAAAATGTTATATTTTTTTTACTGTTTGTTAATTGTCTTTAAACAAAATTCTGTTAATTTTAAAGATTAGACGACTAAAATAATTATAGTTTTACGTATTTTTGGCAGACGACAGAAACATAGGTTGCACTATATGACACCACACTATATAACACCATAACTATGTACCTATAATTTTATAATATTAAATATTGTAAGTAGTAACTAATTCAAACTTCTAGTATTTTTATTATTTTTATCTGAATGTCTAGATGGATATAATTTAAGTTTACTAAAATTAATTCTAACAGCTTTATAATGTTGTATAATAAAAATATATAACATTAACTAATATTATAAAATAATAATTTGATATTATTGATATTTGTTATAACGTCAATGTAGTTCGTCGAATAACGGTATAACGTTATGGTCGTTATCAGTATTATCACTAGCCAGACGTGCATTTCAGTATTTTACGCAGCAAACCATAAAGATCGAATGGTATCGTGATGATAATAATGAAATTGTATTGTTATCCGATTAAGAACCGACACGACAGTCAGTTTAGTTACAGTACCTAGTTATATTTATACTTGGGTACAATAATTTAACACGACACATATTATTATCGTATGCTTTATAGAATTATCCATGAGTGTTAAATGTTTATAATATTTATTATTATTAACAAATAATGGTGATGATGACGGTAACCGGTATCCCGAACAATTTCGAGGACGAAAGCATAAAATGTTATATTTATATTTGTTTTGGCGGGAAATCCGGTCGGCGGAAACCGGTAGATAAAAATAATATTATTATTTTTCATAGACTTGGAGCATATTATGCAAAAAATTCTTCGGCACGAACCGGTGTAGAAACATTGGTGGTTTACTTTTTTTTAAACACAACTACAAGGGGGTCGAGAAAACTTACCGATGGCGGTTTGTCGCCATCCCAAAAGTCGTGATCCTTAATTTTTATCATTAATTATTGTTATCAAATTAATATCGTTATCGTAAATATCTAATAATTTACAACATGACGTGTAGAACCCCCGGGTAAACCGGACGTGTAGAACATTTAAAAACCGCGTTGATTTACCGGAACCAATACAAATCGGTAACGCTTTTTGGCGCACCGGTTTATCATCCCACTCAATATCCTGGCCGTTGGGATCTAGCAGATTTACACCGGGAAAATTATACCAGGAAAGAAAAAGTAAAAACAGTTTGCACATTTTTCACTTAAGTATAATAACATTATCGTAACTTAGTTAGCTATAGTAGCTGGTACTCACCAAACCGGTCGTCATTCCTCGGTTACGGAGTGTCCGGCGCCGACGGCATAACAACGAGTCAACGAGGACTGCGGCAGGTCGTTTCGCCGATCGCGATCGCACGACGATCGATGTCGATATTCTCTCGTAACGATTTCACGTTCACAGTCGGGATACACGAGTACCGAGGGACGGCTGAACGGGACCGTGCGGGACGCGGCAAACGGCTGTACACTGCGGTCGGCGACTGTTCTGCTATCTGCTGCTGCTGCTGCGACGACGGCGGCACCTCCACGCGCACGGCGGCGGCGGTCGCCGGTTCGGACGCGGTCGCGGTGTGTGCACGACGGCCGGTTCGACAGGGATAATAATAATAGTAATAATATTTCAGTTGTTCTACGGCAGACGACGACGACGATGACTACGTCACGACCACCAAACCAACAGCTGCTCGCTGCTGCCGCCGCCGATGCTTCTCCTCCGCCACCGCCGCCGAAGCCGTCGAAAGACCATTGTGCCAGGGCGCACGCGCCATGTTATTATTATTCTTTTATAATATTATTATTATTATTAAATGCTATACACACGACGGACTGGGTGTGCTCGCCGTTTGGGTGTGTTTGTGTGCGCGGGCTCGTGTGCGTGCGTAGGGTATATATATGTATATATGTGGTGTGTGTTTATATATATATATACCTGCTGTACGGGGAGACACGTACGTTGCAGGGGTGGATTCGCCGAGGCTGGGCTAGGGACCGTTACCACCGGAACAGCTGCAAAAAAAAAAAATCATTGCATTTTTGACGATTCAACGCTTATACGTAATAGTTTTGTATAAATGTGTAATGCTATACCATAGACATAATAATAATTATTATGTCTATGTGCTATACCGTTATAAAATATATAAAGGTAAATAATAATAAATTGGTAGGTAGGTATATAGGTGAACCTATTAATTGAAGACCTATATAGCTACACGCTATACCTATACCTATTAATTGCGGTCGACGACGTTGCCGCTCGTTTTTATATTATTATTTTAAACTATTAATTAAAATATTAGATACAGTGTAGGAGATATACAGATGGTTTATAGGATCAAAAAATTTAAAATTTAAACAAATTACTATTACATAATAATTAATAATTATAACCAAGTAATTAATAATAACTAAGAGTATTTGTAATATTAAATTGAATCCTTTTTGGCCTTATTAACATAGCGGAGTAGTGGTCATATACTCATATCAGTATCTCATATCATATACTCATATCAGTACTCATACCGTATGATTATGATTTTAAAATATCAAAATGGAATTATATTCCTATGGTTATAATTTTAATTTGAATACTGATGTAGAAAATAAATCGCGTGGGGAGTCAACAAACTATTGTCTATTGTAGTTTCTTTCATTTATTGTAAATTATGTTTTATTCGATGGTACCAGCTAAATATAGTACGTTAAATTTGTTTTATTTTTTTTAAATGTTTTAGAATAATAATAAAACATATTTTATGGAATTAATCGGCCAACAGAATCTGTAGTGATTAGTGAAACGACCTGCACCAATGCGTGGAACTCACGTATTAGTATATTACGTAAGGTAAGTGCTGCTAAAACTTATCGTTGGCGTTTAGATAAAGGACGAAAACAAAATATTATATGGCCAATACTGTTTTCGTTTTTTCGTCGCATATAATACACGAATACAATATTGTTATGTTAATATGTGTAGTCTTGTAAACTCCAGTATACGCTCTGCTCACAGTATATAGCCATTATACTGTTACATTAACATACGTCGACGGTGCCGCTGTCGTTAATGGATATTAAATGTCCGTGCTCAGTAAACGCGTGCGCGTGTGCCACATGTGGAAAGGATTGATAGAAATCGTATTTCATCGTCAGGCATGTGCGTGCGGGGGCGGTCGGCGTCTAGTGAGAGACTCCACGCGAGACATCAGGTTACGTATTATTATTATTTTTTGGGGTGCTGGAGAAGGTGTTCGGTCGGTAGATTTTATTCCGGTGCGCTGCCTGGTCGATACTATTTATGTATATATATGTATATCACCTACACGGTGCCCACTGCCCAGTTATAATAGTTCACCGTCTCGAATAGTATTTATGTTTTGAAAATATTTACTTTATACACAATTATTTTAAGTCATAACAAATCATATTATTTTTTTATCGTACCTATGTAATCATATTTTTTGTTTCTTTATTTTTTCACTTACAACATTATTAATTTCATATTCGGAAGAAAAATATTTTTCTAAGACTGCTGGTTGGACTCAATAACTATCTAATCGTTCAACATTCGATAATTTTGAGATAACTAGATACTCAAAAAAGGATATCAATGAAAAATAAAAAATAAATGCCTTATGTAGGTAGGTACTTCATATTAGGCTACTTTTTTAAAATCTATATTTTATAATGACATTAACGTATGTAGGAAATAAATAATTATAAAAAAATTGTATACCTTATAAATTTTAATTTATTTTAATAAAAGTAAAAGCAAAATGTAAAATATTTTTTTACGTTATTTTGTACTTGTTTGTAATCTGTATGATTGTTTCGAATTATAATTCTTTTTGCTTTTTTTTTTGTTGGCTTATAATGGACCCCTGCTAAGGGCCTGTGGAATTTGCATACATCGCACGCACGCAATACGTAAACACGCCATTGCTTTTCATAGTTTGGAATGTTTTGATAATCATGTAGGTAATTCCTAATATTATTACAACTTATGAGTACTATTTATTGATCAACCCTTAATTGTTGTCAATTCTAATTCAAATTGTCAAAACATATTTAAATCATTCGATTTATATGCGTGTTAAAAATAACAATCAACAAAATGATTGACGATCAAAGTTAATCAATAACTTACTATTTAATTTTACCATTTAATCGTAGTATTAACATTTTTAAGAAAGTTCTCCTATACTATTTTTGTTAAAAAATAAAATCATCTACTATCCAATACCTACATGTATTAATTTTAAATATACTTAAACTGTCATATTTAAATATGTGTTGCAACATACCTATGTCATTATGCCATACATAAAACCCACTGATAAGTTAGCGCATACCTAAAGTTATTAATAAATAATATTGTTAAGTTATACTTATAATTTATACTTTATAAATTGTAGTTGATTAACTTAATTTACTATTTGTTTGTACATATAATCAAATTGCTTCTCGAATACTGTTAATAACTAATAATTGGTTAATAATTATTATTTTCAAACTAGTTAACTCGGAGTAAATAAATTTTGTATCGATGCTTACCTGATATCACACGTAATCGTAATCATTTAATAATTATATTATTTAACTATTTGAGTAATTGTTTCACAAACTAAAAGTAGCTTAGAGATATTTAGGTAAGTACTTTTTATACTTGCAATATACATATATAACTAGGCACAAGCGTGCACCCGGGTAGTCAAGGTAGACACTTGACTACTCTGCGAACTACTTTTCCCCTTCAATATTCAATATCATTATAATATCTAAGCAATATAATCTTATAGAAGGCATACGTTTTAAATTAATTAAACAGATGCATTTTTATAAATTAGTGGCGGATAAGAATATAGGTATATTATTTACATAGATATGTTAATATGTTATGTTTGACTACCCTGTCGGTAATGTTTGGGCACGCTTATGTAACTAGGTGTTCAATTTAAAAATCATAATTTCCCTCGCTCCGTATGATAGCCTTTAGCCTTAAAAATGAAAAAATTTGGAGTTTTTAATCAATAATATTGTACCATTTGTAACCAATTATAATCTGCCTAATGTTATAAAATTGATCGTGGCCATGGATATAACTATTCGCACATTATTCCTTTATCGCAGCGTTTTCTAAACTGTGATTTGCATATCGTGTGACGTGTGCCATTATACCAAAAAGGGCCCTCAAATTATTATTACTTATTATGGATAGGTTGAATTATTTTTATAACGGAGTCCGAAATCTTTTTTACTTTATTCTAAGGAATCCGGCTGAAGAAAATTTTGGGAAATGCTGCTCTATCGTTTTATACGTTCTACCTATTCTTTACTCAGAATTCAATTATTATGTTGCAATCAGTATGAAAACACTTGTGATGTATATAGCTCTGCAGCGCTGAGTGCTTAAGCACTTTAAATATATAAAGAAATCATACATTAATAGAAATATTACAGGTAGATATTATAAGTGTTAAAGCATATTAAATATAATATATAAAATTACAGATTCCATGGTGATTGGTGATATAATAATATATTAATTAATGAGATTACGTATGAACTACTTAACATCAATATGAATAATTAGATACATTATAAACACCGTTTAATTATATAAAAATAAAAGTTGATTATTTACTATTTTTATGGATGAGGTAGTTGAAAAAATCAATACCTACATTCTTCGTTTTCGTTTAATCATAGATAACATTTTTTCTATCATTCATTCTGTTACAACGATGGAACTATTCAAATAATATGTGTATGAAATACGTAGCTAATATCAGTCATATACATACATAATTTGATTTTCGAGTGACTGCACCGCATGTGTTATTTGTTTATTTTACACATAAAGTATAATATTAATAATATTACTCTATGATTTTACATGTGTTACTATTATGATTAAATTAAAATAATAAATCTAATTTTTAATATTTTTAATATGATTAAATTTTATTGAGTTTAAATTTATAGTTTTAATAATACCTATATATTAATCAGGTAAATAAAACATTTTTTTTTTAAATAATAATTCAAATTCAGATTAAAAGATATTGAAATAAGTATATTATATAAGCACTTAATATGATGGTAAATATAAATTTGAAACATTTTAGTAAAAACTTTCAACTCTCTCATAATCTCATTGTATGACTACTGTCTATTACATATAAAAGAATTATAATATTACGATTATTAAAAAATTACAGAAGAAAATCAACACAGACACTCGGAATATAATATTGTTATTGTATAGTTGGTATATATGACAGTAGGGCCGCGTGTGACGTGTGCCCACACTACGAATACCTAATAAGGTAGGTATAACAGTCGAAAACAAAGGGTGATTATCAGCAGGGTGAGGTGTACCGGTCTCCTCAACAAATATATACGTTTACACCGGATATACGGTGTTGGATTATTGTAGTGTATATCATATTTACTACTTACCTATTTGGCTATTTCGTCGATAATATGATTAATTCAGTTGCTGCCGAGCACACTATTCGCACAATTACAAAACTATACAATCGCTATCACTGGACCCAGGTTATGAAATGATAACAATACTTATGGATAACCGGAAGTCCGGATTCTCGTACGCGGCCGAGATGACTGAAAGCGCGAGTGGACCAGTGGCGGCGCGTACGTCGCTTCTCAGATCGATCGATAATACGAACCACCTCGACCCCATTGGCTATTTTATAGCGGCGGTAATTTCAAATAGGTTTGTAACGCCTGCTCAACAGCGATCATTTTCCGAAACTTAAAGAATTGTATAAGAAATCGTACCTAGTCTTCATAATAATATTAAATTAGGAGTACCACCTAGTATAAATATTGTTATACATTAATTTAAATTAGTTTTCTAATATAATCATTAATCGCTTTAAATTGCCAGTGTACTTACTTATAAATTATAATGCATTAATTCATATATAAGTCGTATATCATGTATATTATAATATTATACAGATACAACTAATAACGAGTAAGTTAAAATTGTTGTATACCTTTTCCAATTTCGGCAATAACTCTGTGGCTTTCCTCAAATTCGTATTAATTTATCGTCCCGCTATTTCAGTAAATATTAAAAATAATCCTTTTATTCCCTTTATATTATTCCTATATGTCTATTCCTAAGAATAAAAATATATTTTTATTATAAGGATTATAATTTAAATACTATAAATGTCTACATGACATAATATAGTCTTAACACAATGCACTATATTATATTACATGCTCTTGTACTTATATCTATAAAAATAAAATTACTTGTCCTGGATGATTCATCATCGATTAGCCGGAACCGCTGAAGCTATGAGTATTAAATATGGACAGTAGTTTTGTTTCATGGTGTAGATACTCACTAAGAAAAGATTATTCAAAATTCAACTCCTACCGTAGCTATAGAAGGGGTGAAAAGGGTAAAAATGAAAAAATCAGCTAGCTGGAACCACTGAAGATATGAGTATGGAATTGTGTCAGTACTCAGTAAGTTCATTTTATAATGCGAAAACCCCCTAAGACAAGATTTTTCAAAATTTGAAAAAGGTTATATAATATAAAGAAGAAAAATTGTTCGTTTGATCGGTTTAATCTCGGGAACTATTAAACTAGGTAACTTAAAAGTTTTTTTTTTTACCATCAGAAAGTTACACAGTCCCATGAATCTATAGGCTATATTTTATTTTGATATAAGTTACCCTTAATTTTTTTATTGCAAATTTGAGATATTTTTGTATGGAAATAATAATATTAAATATATTTTTGTGTATATTATATGGTTGTTATTGGTTATACAATTTAGAATGGAATAATAAGAAATTAGAAATTTTTTGTTAGGTACCAATCTAAAAATTGTTTCACCTTTATTATACAAAGCTGAAATGCGATAAAATATTATGATTGAACATACTTTTAGTCCTATATTATAAATAACTATGTTAAAAATCATTTATGGAGATTAAGATAGGGTAAAGCCACGAAAATTTGTCACGAGAAGTTTTGATCAAAAAATTTGAATCATATTGTATACCTAGAGTTGGTGTTTTTAACGGGCAACGAAGTGCCCCGGGATCAGCTAGTTTCTTATAAAACTTAAAGTGATTGAAACAGACAAATAATATTAAATGTTCGCATTTTAACACATGAAAAAAAAAAATAAAATTTTGTAAATACTTTAAATATATATGTATTATTAACTTTATAAAAAAAATCTACCCATCATGGAATAATAGTATTAAAATGATGATTATTATAATATAGTACATTATAGTATAAGTAATAAATATAATGCAGATTCTAGACTCTAGCTATTTATAGAC
This sequence comes from Diuraphis noxia, assembly GCF_037042655.1. Taxonomy (NCBI): domain Eukaryota; kingdom Metazoa; phylum Arthropoda; class Insecta; order Hemiptera; family Aphididae; genus Diuraphis; species Diuraphis noxia. The sequence continues at coordinate 52,509,142 of NW_028301713.1, forward strand.
AGTAATTAGCCAAGTACCTACTCAAAATAATAAGATATGTAGTATTTTGTACAATATGCATTTCTTGAATTATATATATATATATATATATATACCCATCATGGAATAATAGTATTAAAATGATGATTATTATAATATAGTACATTATAGTATAAGTAATAAATATAATGCAGATTCTAGACCCTAGCTATTTATAGACAGTAATTAGCCAAGTACCTACTCAAAATAATAAGATATGTAGTATTTTGTACAATATGCATTTCTTGAATTATATATATATATATATATATATATAAATTATATAATTATATGTATATAAATACCTAACCTAACCTATGCCATGTAATATTATAAAATATGTTTCAAAAGACGTTGCCTATACCACCTATATGTATATATAATATTATTAAATATTAATTATTAATTATGACTTTTTCCATTTTAATCCTTGAAATAAAAAAATAAAAAATGATCGCAGATGACGTTTTCCTCGAGTGATATACATATGAAATGTGTCTGTCCGTGAGCAGGCATTTATTTTTGGTTACGAAATGTCTATTATAAACGAAGGGTGACACGTGCATCCCATATATTATAATCTACCACATTTTAAAGTTGCAGAAATAGATTTTGTCTGTTTATAGCAGGTACTTAGTGCGTAATAAATAATTATACTATATATTCTGGTATAATAATGTACAATGTTAAAATAAATAAATATTAGATTCTTTAATGTTAATATTTATGAAAAAAATGTATGGTCTACTGCAAGAACCTTAATTAATTTTGTTGATCATTAACAATTAACGTCAAAAAATTTGAAACTTTATGTCTTGAAATAATACTTAGCAGAAAGCTGTAGTTTGTGTTGGTAGATGCGTAGATCTATTGGTATTTTCAATATTTTAATAATTCTCAAACGATTTTTTTATACCAATTAAATAATATTGCTTTTGCTATTAAAGTATTTTTTTATAACTATTATTATTAACTATGGTATATTTTTTTCGACAGTTAATTCTCAATTGAAGTATAAAATAATGTTTTTCTTTCAGAAATTATTGACCATTAACTGATTTAATAAATTGTGCATTTATGAACATAGACAATTGACATGTCTAACAATAATCAAATACAAGCAATTAAAGTTTACTGTCGTTTGAGGATATTAAAAAAAAAGAAGATACTATCGAATACACTAATTAGATTCCTTTTTAATAACTATTTCAAAAGATATCCATCCATACTTTTGAATTTAGAAAATCGGTTATCAAAAACATATCCCATCAAAAAATAAAATACTCATCAGGAGTATACCTATATTTGGTAGGTACTCTATATACGTTTCTTAAAACTAAACATCGAGACAGAAGCATCACAAAAGTAATTTTAAATTGAAGTAAATTTATATCACCTAGTATATTATACAGTATATTATACTACAAGTGAAACAAATATTTAAATTTTTTTTAATGCATTTTATAAAACTGCCTTTTACAATGACTCCCCTACAGGAATTCGAATATATATATAAAAATAATAATAAATCTAACATTTTTGCAAAGTAATGACGTAGGGTAAATTCACATTGTATTTTATGTAGGAAGTAAGAGCAAAATATAAAATATAAATAAAATATATATGACGAATATTTCTTTAGATGTTTGAAATCTGTGAAGTTTGAATACCAATTTTCAATAACTAAAATTAGACAGACATCTCAAAAATTAAGTGAATACACGTAATTATTTCTCTGTAATAAACTCTAGAACAGGGGCAACCAAACGGTCGGTCACAGATGATTTCAAAACCGATCCCCCTTGTTAGAATCTATTATTATACATTTAGTACTCCCCCACCCCTAATAAAATCACAGTGACCGCTGTCGACAATAGTTGTTTGTATTTTTATGGCTCTACAAATTAAACATAACATATTATCATCAATAGATATATATCAAGACAAGTTTGACCACCCCTGCTGTGAGAAATAAAAGCCAATAATGACGTAATTACACGTCGTTAATATGCATAGTCATTACTAATAATTATAGATAACATGAAATGTTTGGAAAATAATAAATACCTATATATATGCTTCACTAATTTGTTTACGACTCTGAAATCTTTGAATAATAATCAACAATATTATTAAAGATCCCAGGAATTATTACTTATACGTTTTGTTCATGCAAACATTAAGTCATTAATATGTACATACGTCATTGATGTTATACCTATACATGCTCTACAAGTTATAATATATTATAGTATTATTAATATTCCACAAACACCTATAATATTATAATTTATATTGTATTTCTTATTTTATTAATTTTAACTAATTATTAGTCGTAATAGACTGATTTTGTAATTAATTTTTTGATAAATTAACGTCATTTAGAATGCACTATTTTTGAATGAAAAAGTATTGTAACGTGATAAAAACAATGTTCCTTATGTAATGTAATGTGAATACTCGTATTATTTAAATAAAAATATTAAATGAATGTAACGAGGTACGAAATTATATCACTTTTCAATGGTAATTTACTTAACATTGTATACGTATATAATAATAATATTAACTTATAACAAAAATGATTAGTGTATTATCCAAAATTTAAAAATTGCGGAAATCTCAGATATATCATTCAACTTGATCGGTACCTATTGGTATATCAACATAATAAAAGTGCTAGATATTATACTATGTATAATACATGACGTATATATTTTGTTATTGTATAATTGGTAAATATTTTTTTTTTTTTTTAGTATACTTATTTGTTGGTAACACAAATTGTAAATCAACCAAACACCCTTCAAACATATTTCCTCCAATCGATGACATTATATTTATACGATTTACTTTTTTCCTTATTTATCTTGAAATACATCGAAAACTACATCGTAGTTTAGTATAATTTCGCACCTAAATTTGTGTTACTTACATTTTTTTTTTTTTTTTTAATTACATTAAATTATACAATTTGTACGATTTACTATTATTATCAAAAACTAAAAGCAATTCATCTGGAATCATCTAAATCAGAATTTAATTTATTCAATTTGGGTTTAAATTTAATTATTTTTTCAAATGTTCCGTAGGTACCATAAAAGATTTTGCAAGCCAATTGTATTGTATATTTGTAAAATTCTAGAGGTTATCGTCAGCTCGCTGTTTGTTTTCACTCTGATCCGATTCACACGGCACATGAAACATAGGACAGTTTTTTTCAGCATAACTACTCAGTATTTCTAACATTGGTTTTAGTATTATTCTTAATAGACATTATTGGCTATTATTAAACTTTAATAGATAATAATTTAACTTGAACTTTGATAATAGTTCAATTCATTCATTAGTCAATAGTCGTTAACTAAAAAGTAAATTCTAAAGCTAAAAACACAGCCACAAGGTATTCATCTGAACTGACCTTGTGGTTCTGTGTTTTACGTGGGTTAAAGAGAGGAACCAAATTTTATGCTGATATCTTCTTAATATGTATTGATTTATCTTTCAATTTTTGTTGTATATAATTTTGTGTCTTGTAAACAAATTATAAAAAAAAATCTTTAAGATTTAACTTCAAGGGTGTTTATTGGTATAAAATGGGATCTATAGTCGGTACTTTTGGCAGGTTGAAAATGAAAACTTTTAGTAATTTTTAAAATTATCACGAAACACCACTTATTCACGAAGTATACTCGACACACCTTTAACTGTACAGCAAAGTGGTTAAATATTTCATTAAATAAATCACTTTTTATTTGCGAAAAACCATAAATTCTAACACGTCAAGATATCATATTGCTGTAGATATCTATGGATTTTTAATCTTTGATTGGTTATGGTTATGAAATATTCAAAACTAATTGATTTGCATTATTTACTAATTAATGATAAGCATTGGGAGGGGAAGGTGTAATCGCCCATAAAATATTTTTATGTTCAAATAATAAATTTTTTAAATATCAAATATCAAATGTTGGGATAACTTATAAATGACGATTACTGGTTAGTTTAGTAGATAATAATTACTAACTATATCTGTATATCATGTGTCTATCATTTTGGATATATTATGACTGCTCTAGTCTACACAATGGGATTATAGTATAATTAATAATTACAAATGTTACTTATAACACTAGTATTCACTTTTATAAACCTCAATGACCACAATTGTAGAAGTGAAGATGATAATATGATATAGTATCAACTATTATTATTACCAACTACACACAAGCCACAGTCGTGGACATAAGCCATATAACTCATGGACGTAACAGGCTACTTATCGATATTGAAAAATAGAAAAAAATAATAATATAAATTACGAGGACGCCACACAATTTATACTCGAATATTTTTATACACAAATAAATATAATATAAAATAAATTAAAATATATATATATATATATATATAGATTTAAAAACAAAACTATTAACTTTTGAAACACCAGTTATAATCATGAGGCAGATTAACCCATACCAATCGTATATGGATCGATAATATTTAATATCCCAAGTTAACATAATTATATTATTATTTATAATATAAAAAATATTCTTTTAAACATTTTTAAAAATGTCCATTAATAGGAATGGTATAGTTTTCTCATACAATTATAGTTTACTTTCTATAATATGTATTTTAAGGCATTTTGAAAATAAATCTTTGTTGCGCTACCGATACTTTTTAAAGCTATTTTAATTCGAGACCATAAAAACATTCAAGTGGTATTAGATTCTGACCGGAGCGATAAATATATTGATTTTACCATGATGTGTGTTTTTATTTTTTTTTTGGGTCTGTCATCTTGTTTTGGGGCAGTAAAAATGCTTCGATTTTTGACTTCAGTACCTCGTTCGATCAGAAAGTGAATCTAGTTGGTACTTTGGGGGGTCAAAAGTAAAAAATTCTTAATACTTTTCTAAATAATCGATAAAAACAAACTAAAAATTAAGGGAAAAACGGGAAATTTTACGCACACTCATTTTTCGACAAAATCGATTTTGATTTTTGATGTAACTTTAAAACAAATGACCATAGATACATGAAATTTTCACTGAAGGTGTATATAAGTATATTCTATCCACCATGCAATTTTCAAAAATGTTTGACTTAAGTTGAACAATTCATAGGCATTTGAAATTTTCGATCATTATTAGTTTTTTTTAATTTAATATCTATAAAAATGTATTTGTTAGGCAGAAAAGCTTGAAAATTTAATACAAAGCTTCTAACACATTGTAACAATAGCAGTTAAAAAATAAAATAAATTTATAGTCACAATTTTTTTTTCTACAAGGATTCAAAGTTTGAATTTTGACAACATACGTAAAAATCACGAAAATTCATAAATTATTTTAAGCTAGAAATTCATAAAAAATTTTCTTTTTAATTTTAAGATTTGAAATTTAATACAAGGCTCCTGACATATTTTTACAATACCAATTGAAAAATATAAGAAATACATAGTCACAATTTTTTTTTACAAGCATTTAAAGTTTGAATTTTGACAACATATGTAAAAATCATGAAAATCACGAAAATTCGCAAATTATTTCAAACTAGAAATTCATAAAAAATTTTCTTTTTAAATCTAAGATTTGAAAATTTTTAATAATCTATAATATATCCTAGACAGATAAACCGTCTTCGCTCTGAATCGTTTTTCGTATACAATGATATAATATCATTGGATTCAAATTTAATTTCATCCATTACAGTAACCCACTTGTAACCTACTACTACTACTACTACTGTACAGCAGAGCGACATCCACGACTTACCCGCTTTTTTTTTATTAAAAATAATTTCTAACTTATGTTTATATTGGACTATTGGAGTGTGTATGCATAATTGGACATAATGTGGTACTAAGCTTTTTAGGTTGACCATATTTCACATAATAAATAAAAAAACATTTTTTTTTGGATTTTAAACTAATATTGTTATCTTAAATTATTTTTTTTATCAATACAATCTTATTTGAAAAATAACTTTCAAGATTAAGATGTGCCCCACTCTTTAGGCAATATATTTACGAGAATGTACTTTTGTATGTATTGTGCACTATTTTAAGGACTTTTGAACATCGATTGACTTAATATTTAAATTGAAAATCTATCAATATATAATATTAATTAATGTGTTTTATTTAATTCAGTTGTTACCGATAAGCAATACTTTTTAATAACAAATAATTCAAAGGTGATAATAATTTTTATTTTACAACAACAATAACACAATTTCTCAAGTTGACGACATCTACGTCGCCATCTATGTATAAAATATTAAAAATGTTGGATGCCAAAACATATTATTTTCAATGCAAGAGTGAATAACACTTATTCACAAAATTATAATAATCATAAACTTTAGTACTGCATTGATGTATTTAATTAATATGTTATAATGAAAAGTTTATATTAAAGTAAAATATAGTCTCAATAGTAAAATATATATTTAATATTTTAATAATACCTATACTTATTTTAGAAAATAAATTGTAAAAAAAAACATAAGGGTTAAGATATCATTTCTACTACATGCATTATATTATATTGGAATTCTATATTTCATTAATTAAACACTGTAATATAACTATGTTTCAATATCTACTTATACCAAAACAAATTTGAACTGAAGAGAAAGAAAATTTGTACTTCAATCCTTAACAAAAAAAAGTGTTAGCATGTCTATTCAATACTTTTTAATTTCTGTAAGAAATTGTATCATATTTTCAAAGCTCAATACCATAAAAATTCTAAATAAATTCAAAAATTCCAATTAATAGCTAAAAATTAGTTAAAATATTTGTATTATTTCATTATGCATATAGAAAATGGTAATCTAAGTAATAGTACTACAGTAGAGATTTCCATACATTAACGATAGATCATCTTAATATTTTTTAAATGACAGCAATGTAAGTAACTATTAACAAATATTTGACATGTCTATTATTTGATGTAAAATTGTTATTTATTGTTCGTCATAACGTTTGGTTTTGAACAACAACAAAATAATAATGATACATGTGAACTCGAGTAAATCCAATGTTGTAAAAATTTGAAATTCAAACGCTCATAACTTTGATTTTCCAGTAAAAATTTATTATGTTATAAAATTAGAAAAACTTATGAAGAATCTTGTATTGAAGTTTCAAATTTTAGATTTAAAAATATAAATTTCTTACTCAAAATAATTTGCATATTTTCCTAATGATTCGTATTGATAATTCCCGTTTTTTCTTAATTTTTTGTTTGTTTTTCGCTGCACTTTTGAAAAATACTGTTATACTAACTAGATTACCTTTTCCACCGGAAAAGCTACTTAAGTTGAAAATCGAAGCATTATTTCAACAATGCATATGGTGTAGATGGACACAAAAAAAAAACACATCAATAAAATAAAATGTAAAATGTATAATCAATACATTCATTGCTCCGCTCAAAATTCTAAAAATAATAAAGAATAAAACCGATTTTAAAATTTAAGCTGAGGCCTCACAAAAAATTTTTTTAGGCTCCAAAATCCTCAAGTAGAGCTCTGTTGGTCGTTAAGTAAATGGATCGCCGCCACTGATACGGAAAATATAGGGAGGTACACATTATTGCACTTCCATTTAATATTGTATTTTATTTTTTTGTATTTTACGAGAGAAAACGTTGTAATAAAATAATATGTTGTCATAAGTCGACCAAATCGGCGTACACTCACTACTCACATTCACAGTACACGCCACCATGCGGCAGCTGGCTATGACGAAACCGTACGAGTTGGGACGTTAGTAGTCCGTAAGATGGCACCACGTGATATGTACCATATCGATTACCGGTTGACTGTGCAGGTGGTGATTGTCGTTGTCATGGTAATGTTGGGATTGTGGTCACTATTATCACCAAGTCTGAACCACTTGTAAATATGAGAAACTGTGGATCAAGTTTCAAAACACTGCTCAACGCAATTACTTGATTAAATCATGACCTTTTGACGTGTAATTGTACATTTTTGATTGCTCTGATACAGTAGCGTAATACCTATATGGAATTAGTTCTGGCCGTTCTGGGGTGGGATATAATTTTATGGTATCGTCCTAGTGGGGGGCTATGCTCCCCCCAGTGTGATGTACCTAGCCATGGATATACTATTATAATGCCTTTTATATACAAAACGTCATAAATGTTAGTATAACTTCATAAGGCACAAGTGAGCTTATACCACAAGTCCACAAACAACAAAAGATATAAAAAAAGTCGTAAAACACATCAATCTAATGTTTAAAAGTACGTATTTATCAAAAACGAACTATTTAAATGTCTATATAAATTAATAATCATGTTCAAATTGTTAAAAATGTACCATTGTAAATATCAATAGATGTAGATATACCCTAGGCAAGAATCTTATCTTAATAAAAAAATAAAAACAAAAACAAAAACAAAAAAGAAATAAAAACAATTAGACATATACGGTCTATATGAACAATATTTTATCAGTAGTCTTATTTACAATAAAGTGTAAGTGCATACATACTTATACGGCTATAACTACTAATCTACGAAAAGTGATTAAAGACTACACATCACGTTCTCCATGACTCCATCAATTTAATTGACGTTTAGATAATTAAATGTTAAGTTTTAATTTACAATGTTTAAACGTAATTATTTAAGTTTAAACAACAACAAAAAGTAAAAAGTAGGTCAGGATTTCGGCGGTGGATGTTTGTCCATCGCACCATCGGTCCTCGGACAGGATATAGTGCAATTTTACTGTATTCGATTTTAATGCAATGATTGCATTCGATAAAAAACGATTTTGAGCGGACGAGGTAATCTTTTTTATTTAATTTTATTCGTTTCTATGATGGTGAATGGTGATAAACTGCAAAGCGTTATAAAAACAGCTTAAGTACGATTTATATAATTATAATTATAATTTATAATTAGGAAATATTATAAAAATGAAAAAAATATAAAAGAAAAGAAAAAGCTCAAAAGTCGCTGAATTTTTTTGAAAAATTTTCCATATTTAGGTAAGGCTAATATAAGTAAACAACCCAAATTCCAAGTTTTTACGAATGTTTTTAATCGAATTATAACAAAAAACTCCCAAAATTAAAATGCCTTTAAATAGCTCAAAAATGGCTAAAATTTTCCGAACTTTAAACCGTAAGGAACAAAATCTAAAATATTACAAAAAAGATCTCTTGTCATTTTTCATTTGAAATAATATTTCTGGTAGAAAACGTCGTCCGTAATAATTTAATATTATAAAATCATGAAATCGTACATTTTTCTCCTTTAACCGCTTTTATTTCGAGTACCGTTTCGAAAATCAAAAAATGACCTTTCTAAAGTACTAGCTCAAGAACATTACTTTTCAGAAAAGACGTTACACTTGATACTTTTGAGCAAGTTTAGAGGGAGAAAAAAGTTACTAATATATTAATTACTTCTTATTGTTAATAATTTTTTATGGTTTACTCATTATTATTATTATTTTTTTAATAATATGAATTAATATGCATTATTATGTAGTTGTTATCACTATAATATCATTGCTTTTAATCGTTTTATTAGTCTTATCTAAGTGGTAGTGACTATAAGCTAAGATCGTGATAGTTCATGGTAGTATTCCATAATAGCGGTTCGTGCAGGCGACTCTACTCAGTGGCTCAACTAGTGTTCAAATTTTGAAGCTGCTAATAACTGCAATTATTATGAATCACACTCAACAACCATTGGGGAGCTCTGCCCCCCCCCACATCCTTAATATTATATGTATATATTAGTTACTACCAATATACAGATTATTCTATTATTCAAAATACCATTATTAGAGAAAAGTTTTATTTTTTATTAAATTAAAATTAAAACTGTTAAATATAATTTCCTATTAAACAGAATCGATTTTGGTTTTTGATGTAACAAACAAATTACCATAGATACATGAAATTTTCACCGAATGTTTATATAAGTATATTCTATCTACCATGCAATTTTTAAAATAATTCTACTTAATTTGACTTAGTTATAGGCATAAGCAATTTTCGATCATTATTAGGTTTTTTTAAAATTAATATCGATAAAAATGTATTTGTTTTGAATTATACTGAGTATGTCTATATTACTAGACTCTTATCAACTATCACTCCTAACCAATCTCTTAAAACAATTCCTAAAATTATAAATTGATATTTTGTAATTTTAGATTATAATAGGTACAATGATAATATTATGATATAGTCAGAACTCAGAATGCAAGATGAGGGAAAAAATAAAATTACATTTTTAAAACTATAGATATTTGAAAATATAACTACACGGAACATGCAGGGGGTGCTAAGCACACTCTCGCATCGCCGTAGTTTTGCCACTGCATGTGATTCGTATATCATCACTACAAAAATTAATACACGACAATTCAATTAACGGCTGTAGCTTAAGAATAACCATAAATAGATAACACTAAGATTATGCAATGCAACTGTTATTGTATTGTATAAAAATATTTACTTATTGAACGATTTTGAGGATCGAAAACCTAACGGGCGTGTAGCGTGTGGCCACTATTATCTTAGACTCATGTTTTAAGTGTCGCTATTGACACTTTACAAGTGCTGGATAATGGATATAGGCATAATCACTGTAGCGGTATAGTACAAGACGTACGTACGGTTGAACAAGACTAATCCCATTATAAAGTGTAGTCTGGGAAGTAGCAGGTAATAAGTTCAATTTGATCAAATAATAAACCTGTACCTATGTTGTATAATCTGACTAGCTGTGCAATTGGCTGTGCTTCATTATTGTTGGATTTTAATCGAATGGAAAATAGTGGTAGATCTATGTGACTATGTGCAGTTCACATAAATGGTACGATAAATCTATTTATTGTAATCTGTATCATAATCATTTTATATTATATTCACTTAAATAAGGTAATTCTATCTAATATAATTTGTAAATATAATGGGTTATTGGTATATATTATTAGGTCATACCTACTGTATGGTTTATAATTTATTTAATTTATTGTGTAATTATTAAATAACTATTGTTCACTTGTACCAGTTGTACCTAGTCGATTTTTAATAAATAATTTTGTATCCATATTATGTTAGTCGTGTTTATAACATTTCTAAAACAAAAATTCGTACAATTTTTCAAAAAGTAACCAATAATAATTAATTATAAATGTTTAAAAATAATTAAAACAATGTATTATTTAATTAAATTGACATGGCACTTATTCAGTCAATATTGAACTTAGAGCCATAGTTGATACATGAAAATTACTTCAAAAAAATAGGCCTATCCGAATATGGTGTTAAAAATAAGTGTTGCTATTCAAAAAAACAGCGCAAACCAAATTCTCAAAAAATTTTGAAATGTATCGAAAAATGTGCATTTATATACTACCAGTTTGTAAAAAAAAAAAAATTTATTCCAAACAAATCCGGCCGAGAAATTCAGTGTTCCCTAAATCGGTGAACACACTATATATTATATATGTATAGGTACAGTTGATGAAAAAACATTTAAATTAGTATGGAAAAAAATAGAAAATCAAATAATCTAATCTAATATATTATTCCGTATCGGTAAATAAGAACTACAAATTTCTTCGTTTTATTCCAAACATATTGATAACATCCTGAATGGAAATATCCTTGTTTATGTTCACTCTTTCATGATGAAGGCTCATCATACACTACCCATTCATGTTACATTTTGTCCAGGGGGGGCAAGCGCCCTATCTTGCCCTCCTCCTTGCAATGGGCACCCATGGTAATTGTCTCTATATTTTATTGGCGTTTATTATAACATATTATTATGTAAATTACTTAAATAAACAATTGAAATTAGTTGGGCATATTTTAAATTATGGATTTCGTTATAAAATTTAAAATTGGTAGAAAATATTGCACAGTGCACGCCTAAACATAAATATGCTTACGTCCTAACGTCCTACCTATTTCCTATATGCATTTTTTATTGCGGCGTGTCTTAGGGGTTTAATAGATTTGAGATTTGACTATTTGATCACTCCTTGCAGTATTATACACTCCACCAAAGTCACTTCACGTATACAATATAATAATAAATAAACTGCTTCAAGTCGTGTACAATATTATTACCTATACACTCGTGCTCTGCAGTTGTTTCGATCCAACGTTCAAACTATACAATATAATATTATGTTATTGCAGTTAGTCGTATTGTCAATGTACCTATACAAATAATATGCACTATAAACTCTTCCGGAGTTAGTGATGGGCTTGGGTTATTTCGTCTGACTTCCACTCGGAGCGTTTATACTTGGCCGCAACACGATCGATATCCTCTGTTTGATTTATATAATACATTTTGCGTTTCGACTAAGATTGGTTTTTGTTTTCGTTCAAATAAACTAGATTTTTAATACTCTTAAGTCTTAATCGCCGTAGACTGCGTATTAAAACGGTGTTTTTGAATGTATAGGCGACAGTAAACGGCCAAAGAATTGAGATAAATCGCGTTTAATATAATATAAACAGACAACCAACCACCAATTATATTAATGTCTGTCACTACAAGGTTTAATTAAATACTCTACGCGTGGCAAAATTGCGTGAATTCGAAATTATTGTTATGTACTCCACGTTTGGGTTAGTATTATATATTGCAGTTTATTTACTCAAGCGATTTTATAACAATGAATTTTCGGGCTTTAAAACTGCATATACATAAATTCCTTATTACGTTTTTGGTATTAACTGTGTATGTTTTGATATTGGGTTGATTATTAAATTTAAATTCTATATAATTCGCATGTGTGTGTATAAGTAGGCACATAATATATTACTAAAAATTAATATTATATAGATGGAATTAAAATTAAACCCATGGCCAGCTCAAGCGAAAATGGCGCATTAGGCTAAATCAAATTGTTCCACCCCTGAAATAATAATATTATCACTGTTTTAAAAATGCCATTCTTATAATTAAATCCCACCCTAGGCGTGGGCCCATATCACCTACCCCTTGAGCCGGGCCTGATAAAATCAACTAATTGAAATGAAACAACATGATGTCAGAGACAATATTATGAATTGCTTACATAATTTCACCTATGTACGTTTAATTAGCACTAAAATAATATGATATAAAAATGTTTATTGCATATTATACATCGTATTACTCTGTGCAATTTATAGCTGAACGGCGTTTATGCATACAATTATTAAAAAAGTCCGTTTAATAAAATAGGATTATAAATAAATAATAAACAACAATTTATCTAATCTAATAGGTACGAAAATATTTTATAGTCGTGGCAAAAGAGTATATACACTTATTTGATATTGAAAAATGTCACATTTTTTAGGTCCCCATTTTGATGCTAGAACAATAAAATATTCTGTGTTCGACAGTTTTAACTGCACTTTAAAAAAGTAATCTGTAATTTTGTTGTATTTGCTTCAATAGCTTACACGTAGTTTTTCGGATGTAAATTAGTGAAAAAGTTTTATATCATAATTTAATAATTTGGGTTTGTCACATTATTTAAAATAATCTATAAAATACAATATATTATATTTTTAGCCTCTACCTATTTTATAATTATTTAATTTTAAAACACCAAGTTCATAGAATGGTATTTGTAAAAATAAATTCCAAGTTTAAGCATATCAACAACCATAGCTCATAGGTAATAACTAATAATTGTATATATAAAAAAATACTTAAATAAATATTTAATTTTTTAAACTCTCATTCCCTTCGATGCACATCATATAAATCAATATTATATTACATTATCATGATGAGAAAGGAGAATATTACATAGGTACTTGTCATGTACTTAAAACATAACACTTTCACGTGAAGTAATCCCCTTTACTTCAGAATTTATTTAAAGAAATTATTGACATGTGTTTTATGGCTGGGGTCATTCTAAAAATTTGTGCGACACCGAAGAGCGTTACCATTACGTCATCGTATAATATCTGTATCCATAGCAACCTCATATACTTTTTAGATTCTAAGCGTAACGGCAATAATTCATAATTTATAATAATAATCATATTGATTAATTAATACTTCCTATGTGGAATGAAATCAGTAGTCAAATGACATTTGCATGTACCAATGTATTTACATGGAGTTTAGATACTATTTTAAATTTTTTAGTGATTATTTCGTCAGTAAAATTATTTTTCAAAGAAATTATTATAATTTAGTAAAATAAATTGAATTGTACGATAAAATTTATCATAAGATTCACAAGGATAAGAACTACAATTATTTCATTTTTTAATTTATTTTAATGTAGGTATTTGTAAAAAACTTAAAAAATATATTTTTTTATTTAATTATTTCCAAAAAAATTAAAGATAACCTTTTTGTAGAGTTTATTTTGCTAAAAATATTGACGTTTCAAAATTTTATTTTCATTAATTTCCTGATTTTTAATATATTTTCTAGTTTTGAAGAAATAAAATATGATTATAAATTTAAAACTATTAAGGACACGGAAAGTATTCGGCCGGCCGTATGGGAAAGCGCGTGGCGCGGTGGGTCACATGTTTGATAACATTACGGTGTTAATTGCAATTTTTCTTAAAACTAAAAAAAATATTGAAAATCAGGAAATTAATGAAAATACAATTTTGAAACGTCAATATTTTCAGAAAAATAAACTCTAACTCTACAAAATGGCTATCTTTAATTTTTTTGGAAATAATTAAATAAAAATTTATTTTTTAACTTTTTTACCAAAACATTAAAATTAATTAAAATGTGAAATAATTTTAGTTCTTATTCCTATGAGTCTTATTACAAAACCAGAATTTTTATATCACCATTATTTCGGGAGATATCGTAATGGGTAAATCCTCACGGGACACTCAGGTCTCAGATAGGACTAACATAAACATTTGGTGAAAATTTCAAGTATTTACAGTGATTAGTTTTTGAATTACAACCATATAAAAAAATCGATTTGGTCAAAAACTGGTTTTGCGTAAAAATTCTCGTTTTTCTCTCATTTTTTTTTTGTTTTTCTCGATTTTTTTGAAAACTGTTGGAAAATGTTTACATTTGACTTCTATAATGCACCAAAGATATTCACTTTTAAATTGGAAACCACCCCCAAAGTTTGAAATTGAGGCATTATTTCGACTAGTTATGCTGTACCCAGACATAAAAACAAAAAAAAAATAAAAACACACATCATTGTAAAATCCGAGGTAAAATCAATACATTCATCACTTCGTTCAGAATTTAAAATAGGTTTTCGTATTGTTTTTAACTATTTTTTATTAATTTTTTTACACTTTTTAAAATATAGTTTCCAATCAATTAACTGATAAATTAAATTATGTCACATATATATATATATATATATATATATATGTGTGTGTGTGTATAATATATTATGTCCATATTGTTACTAATAGACCCATGAGTTTATCATTGGCACTTTATAAAACGAACACATCTGCAGTTTCGCTGGTTTAAAATAAAAGATTTTTTAATCATATTGTTTATTACGATTATGTACAACTAGGTACCACTCAATAAACGTTGAATACATTATCTTTAATGAAACATGGTGTGAATACTGAAGCTTGGCGCTTATAAATTATTTAGTATGTTTTGAGACAGGACAACTTTAACAATGCTTTTTCTGAAGAGGAATATAATTTAGTCATCTAAAATGAATACTCAATAGTTTATATTTAGACCAATTAATATTTTCAATTATTTTGTTCATTAAAATTTCACAATGAATTCGTTTAACATCAATGCAGTTATAATACGTTTATCTCATTTAAAACACAATCTGTACATTATATTATAATAGGTAATAAAAATAAGATATTAATAATAATCTTCGTTACAATGGAATATCGTGGTAACATGAAAGGTAACTTGTAATATTCAATATCAGTGGGAAAAATATTCCTTTGAAAGTATTATAAATTATAATGCATACCCTAACACTTTGTAAAATGTACACTACAGTCAACGTAGTGCTATATGATATTAAACGTTGTATATATAATATGAACAATAGTTAACTATAAGAATCTCAGCAACTCAATAATTTGCGTTATTATAAAAATAAACTAGATCAATATAATGTTACACAATTTAATCCTGCAGTTTTAGAACAAAATTTCCGACTTATTTTGGTGCCTTTACATTTGAAAAATATATAAAACATTAAACTTGGTACAAAATAATACTTAATAGTATAATACTACCTATATACTTTTTAAATGATTTATAAGTTGTTTGATTTATTTTTAATTAATTAAATTATTATTATAGACGTCAAATTAAAAAAAAATTGTAGCAGATTTGATTTTTTATGTTAGGAAATTCAGAATCATTGTTAGTTTGAGATTTCCGTATACAACAATAACAAAAGTTTAACAGTTCATGTATATAGTTGTTATTTTTTTACTATAGTAGAAACATACTTTAGCAATCAATAATAATATAATATAATATAATTTAAAATGTGTAGATTTTAGTGAGTATTTTTTTAAAATATATGACACAAATAAGCGTCACCTAACTCTTCCACTTAAATATAAAATTCAAACTGGCTTACACAAAACTGTTTTTATTATCAAATCAATATTGATAATTACTATTACTTACAATAAACTATCCAAATATTTTCAACTTACCAAAAATTATTTGCTCAAAAAAATATGTTCGTGACGATACTGTGCATATTTATATTTATAATTTTAATTATTTGTTTTAATGACACAATATGATAATTTTCCCCAATTACAGCATATTATGGTATTTTAAAGTTAGGCAAAATAATTAACAGTAAGCATAGGAATGAATAAGTAAGAAATACATATAACATATAAACTGTTAAGATTTTCAAATTATGATTAAATTATAGAAAAGTAGAATCAACAATGGACGCGATAAAACTATATTTAAAAAATAATATAATATTATTGTTTTATAGTTTAATATCTAACTATAACTGTACTTTAAATATATGATAATGAAATCTTTAAGAAAGTAATGATTATAGGTTTTTATTGTTATTTATTTATATCGGAGATTTTCTTAATGATTAACGAAAAAGATAAAAAAATAATTATAATAAATTTAATTAAATTATATTTAAGCAATAGGAAGTGCGATCACTGAATGGTTTCTTCCCTCACTCTATTCTAGCACAATAAATTTATGTGATATTATAATTTATAATAGTAACATGAATAGTGGCTTGGTGAGGCGCGGTCGTACGCTCAATCTGCGGAAACGCACTGAGCGTAAGTACCGGCCGCAGTTGCTAGCTCCCGGATGGGTGACCACCCGGGATTTTTAGCAACATATCTTTGCCACACATACACAAGCACGTGTTACAACCCTACCAACTCAAAAACCTACAAACATGTATACAAAAATAACTCCTACCGTACCACCCCCACACCCAATGGCCTATGTTGCCGCGGGTTCCCCTCAAAAAAAAAAAAAAGTAACATGAATATTTCGAATTAAGAAATCACCCATTGGTGACACTTGGCAGGGAATAACGATATCTAATCTAGAACTTATGTTTTTCTTAAATCATATTGTTCTAAATATTCTTATTAGTTTATTACTATGCTATTGTATACTCTCTAATTAAATTTAAAAAAAAATGAATTCGTATCTGTAAAGATATATTTATTGGAAATATTTGCTAAGACTTTGATGAAAAAACATCTGTCTACTGGATCAACTATTGTTTCGATTAATGTTGGCGCCATCGTAGCTCTTGCGATAATTGTCTGGTCAGCTATGATGACTCGAGTAGTCAATTATACATCTGAAGTAGAAAAATTAAACTCATATAATATGGATAATGAGTTTGTTGAATAATAACATCTATGGTTAAGGTGTTGAAAATAAATAGTTTATTTTAACAATGATATGAAAACGTCAAATGGCCAACGAAGACGTCTCTTCGTTACGGTTCAGTATATAAAAGATATCTACACAACACAATTATAAAAATAGCAATAGATAACAATAATAATAATAATAATAAAAAAATAGATAGAATAAATGTGAAAATAATACACTTATTATACACATGTTTTTATGCTTTTAACGCTGATGACTTTTAATTTTTTTCGATCAAAAACAATTGATTAGATGTTTTAAAAGTGGTGTCTTAGATAAATTTAAGGAAGGTACCTAAGGGTGTATATTTTTACAAATCTTTAGATTATAACTGAAAAAGAAATTCATTTTTAAACGTAAGTTAAAAATTGCTCAAGTTTTTATAGGTACTTAAATAAAATACTAGCTATTAAAATGATTATATACATAATAAACGCTTATATTAATATTTATTCACAACAAATAATATTTCAAGACATTCATAGACCTTACATCCATTTGAAAATATTTCCATTTTGATTATGTAATCTACTCGGCTTAAAGTGTCGTAAAATTATTTTGAAATATATTTTTAATATAATATATGAAACATCGCAAATTTACGAAATATCACGTTAGTACTTAGTAAATAGTAATTATTGTGATCCTTTCTCCCAATCCTATACCAGTGAGGGTGTGGGGATCATAAAACCGTTGGAGTTACGATACGTACGAGGTACAAAATACCTACACATTTGGTCCTATTTCACAATTACTCACAAGTATAATAAATTTGTCTAATAGTAAATTGCTTGAACGCTGATTGCTTCTAGCAAATAATAATAATATAATAACAATAAAATATTATTATTTTTATTATAATATAATATATAATATAATATATAATAATATTTTATAATTTGAGATTGCCATCATGTGAATATAGTAAATTGAAAGAAGTTTTGTTTGGTACCTATCCAATAGATATCAATAATTTTAAGTACAATAACGAAAATACAAAATAGTTTTATAAGAACTATGAATTATTATTGTTGAAGTATCAAAATAAGTGTTGACGTTTATTGATAATTTCTTTAGTGTAATTGGAAGATCGATTATTTTACAATATTAAAAACTTAAAAATTCTAAAAATCTAAATATACCTTTGAGAAAATATCATAGAGTTATGTAATCAACGATTAATATTTAAAATTAATAATATTTTATTATTATGTTAAGATAGTAATATGTTCGGTTTGTTATGTTACAAATACATATTCTATGCATTAATAAATAATAGTTGGATAGAGTTTTTGGGGATTTAGTATAATATCTGATTAGATTTCGTGACTTACACTTTACAGGTGTAGTAGCCAGTAGGTATGATGTGTTTTAAACTGTTCATAACATCATCTGAATACTATTATATAAGAACAAAATTATTTTAATATTAGATCATCTTGTTTTTTAGAGATTCAGAGAAGTCTCTTTGTAACAGAAATAATAGATTTAAGAATACCGTCGTGGAAAATGATATTAATTCCTGAATAAACGTTGGATGAAATATTTTATTAAACCCACACAGGACATTGCAAAAAACAATCAATCCATTATTACGTAGAAAAATAATAAATTATGTAATTTATAGTATTGGCTATAAAATAAACTATAAATAATATACATGAATAAATAACATTAAACTATAATATCTATAAATGTACGTATAGCTTAAATTACCCGTTATATAATATATCATGCACGATTGGTATGGGTAATTTTTTATAATATTTACATAATAATAAAATAATAATTAGTAATAAGCAATACAATAAGCAATAATACTATACAATCAATAATTATTATGTCCAAATTGACGATTTTTCGCCAGAGCTTATTAATAAAATTTTACTCGTCGATTTTAGAAGTTTTCACCGATGCGTATACTAAAGTTTCCTCTCAACTATAGGCTATAATCCACAGTAATTTTGTTTCTTCAAATTATTATACCTTACAAATTTTCTTATTGTACTGCTTTAACATAATAGTATGTATGATAAAAACTTTACTAAACCCGGGGTTACGACCGGGGATAGATAGGTTTATTGCGTTAGTGCTTTGCGAAAGTGCTCAATAGCAGTTGATTGCTATATTTTCGTAGACGTGAAGTATCCACACTTCGTGCTCATTCTAAATACACATGTCAGTGTGATAACATTAATATTAATATTTATTTAACACTTAGACTATCGATTGACAGAAATATATTTACTATCAACTATCGTGTAAACTACTTGAAATAGATCGAGTATAGTTCTATAGTTATAGCCTATCATGACGTTTGCACGATGACACTCTCACGAAAAGAAAATAGCTTTCAAAACTACCAGCGATCGGACTATCGCATAACCATATAGTGTAACCCGGGCTATTAAGTATTGATAGTATTATTATGTAGATAGCTAGGTTGTAAATATTTATTAACAACAAAAAAACTTATGGATTTTAAACAGGCATTGTTATATTTCATAATATTATAAGTAAATATAGGTTGACCGTCTCTTGTTGACTGTTGTATACCTACTTAAGAAATATCCATCTCAACAAGGAATAAGTATTCGCTCGCTAATATCGCGATTAACGTGCGTTTAATTTTTATCCTTCGATCGAATAATAATGCTCCGCCGAAAACCAAAAACAAAACGTCATTAACTCACCCAAGTACCTATTGTCGTTGTAATACCGGCATCCCTTTTTATATAGTAAGACCGATAAACCCCTAGGTCTTATGGACGGTGAAAGTTTCACCTCTAGACGGTTCGTACTTCGTAAAACAGCTGCGATTATTGGTCTCCCTGCCGGCAATATTTTTCTATGATGTCACAAGTACACATCACAAAGACCACTGCGGTCGAAGCATAGATCTCTCTATTATTACACTACGCGAGAGTACCGTAAAACTAATAGGCGTCCGTGGATAAGAGATTGGGTCTATAATTCTATATTATAACCTATATAACTATATTCTAAGCGATCGTGTATAGACGTTTCGGCGTCGTGTTCCGCCTTGTCTCAGCGGTTCCAAATTTATTATCGGCCCGGTCTACTGATCACTTGCTACGGTGCGTCCAACGATTTCAGTGCAATTATTTATTGCACTCCGGTTCTCTTTAAAGATTATTCGATTAAATGTTACGTAGGTACGTGGTTGTAAATACATACTAAAGGTTAGATAAGGAAAGATAATAGTTAACTATACGTAAAAAAAAAATTCATCGCGATTGGTCATATTTTGCTATGAACTGGCCAAACCGTCACGGATCAAAACCTCAACGTTGTACTTTAGTTGGGATAGGTTACATTTATTGAATTTTATGGCTAAAATAATAAAAATCCAATAATTCTAAATTCGACTGTACATTAGTTATTATGATTTTTTGTATTTTTCTTCTAAAATACTTAACAAAATATGTCTTAACAAAAACAACGGTAGACAATTATTATTTCTATTAGTCCTATTAGAATATATTCATAATAAATTTGACGTATATTTTGAACTACGAGTAATAAATAATAATAATATTTTAAGTGATTTTATGCTTTGAAATTTGTTTTCAGTAACAAAATTGATAATTTTTTCAAAAAAAAATTATATTTTACAAAATATTTTTACTGATAATAATAGTGATATAATATTATGTAACTTATGGCAACTATTATTAAATTAGTAAGATATAAGTTAATTTGTTGTGACATGAAATCAATTATTCATGTGTGAGTTACCCTTTAACTATCTATAGACATGTGGCTTTAAAAAATTAAGCTACTAACACCCTCCAAGTCTCAAGGACTTCAATGTATGATATAACTTTTATTAACAACGGTCTAGTTGTTTTGAGTCTGTTAACTTCAGATAAATCAATATCCATTTTTATATAATTATATATATGCATGTGTGTGTGTGTGTATTTAGGTATAATTAACCTTAATTCTATTTAATTTTTTACTAAATGAATTCATATTACTTATATTCAATGAATAAATCAAATTAATGAAAACGATAAATATACAGAGTGATTCTTTTATCAAACAACACTCATTATTTAAAAAAGCATTGAATTTTTTCAAAATATTTTTTTACATAGTTTCAAGTTGTTAAAAAACCAACGTTTTTATTAAAAAATTATATTTTTAAATATTTTTTATCCTTATCATTTTTTAAGTGTTTTACTTTTTTGAATTTCAACATAGAATTTTAATTTCATATTCCAAAGCAGAATATTTTTCTTAGTATTTTGATTCATAAAAATCGAATTTAGGACGATTAGTTTATGAGTTATAACTTTATAAGTATTTAAGGTTTAGATTGGCAGAGTGGAGTGGTACGGGGTTACCCTGCAAAATGCTTGTCTACTACTCCGTTTGTCTAAACTTGACATTCAAAAAAGTAAAAAACTTAAAAAATGATAAGGATAAAAAATATTTAAAAATATAATTTTTTAATAAAAACGTTGGTTTTTTAACAACTTGAAACTATGTAGAAAAATATTTTGAAAAAAGTCAATACTTTTTTTAAATAATGAGTGTTGTTTGATAAAAGAATCACCCTGTATAATAATTTGAAATTTTTCGAAATTAATTTCATTTTTAGATAAAAACTGATCAATTCGATTTGGTTTTATTCTCAAAATGCAGAGTTTTTGAACATCGCTACTTATCATATTATATCACAATATAATATATTAAAATACTTTGTATGCAGAATATAATTATTAAATTTAGATAACTTAATATATTCCCCTAAAGCTGATTCCACGCTCACAATAGCGTACTCGGTGAATATTTGAGTGGTTCATGAGTTGTGTAGGATGTATTAATCGTAAAGCATGGTGATTATTTTATGAGTAACTCGTGGTTTCCTATCGGTTGTTGGTAAAAGTAGCACGAAACAAAGGAAATCGGTAAATATATGAGTTATGTATAGAAACAACATAATCATTAAGTCAAAATACGCTCAAACATCGGCGATTCTGTGATTCTCACCAACCATGCAAATTGTGTTGGATCAGCTTTAATATGCTTAGACCTAAAACAGGGTGATTTACCAAACATACTAATCACCTCTTTTTTTCTCAAATAACATAGTTATTCAAAATCTGATTTTCTTAAGTTTTTAAGTATACTTAGACTATAGAGTTATATCCACGGCTTCAAAACGTTATTAGAACGTTATATGAGGATAACGTTAAACGATTGAGATGGATAACATTTAAGGTATCAGTAAACAATAAGGATTGAAATGGATAATGGATAATGGATTATATAATAGAAACGATAAATAATTATAATATTATAAATTGATATTAAAAAAAAATAAAAAAATAAAAAATATTGTATGGATATATTTTTAAATTTTATTATGAAGTTCTGCATCATTGAAGAATTTGAGAATATTTGTTATGCTGGTTTTTTAGATTTTCAGCTAGATGTTGAGTTAAATCGTAATTAAGACGATAGAGTTTATGCTTTCGGCATTCAGTTAGAATGTGTTTAGAATGGGTCAGCCCCTCCCTCCTAAATACACCACTATATGTTTGAATGTCAGAGGATTGTTGCAGGTTGGGCAATGGGCATTTGGGTGGATCTTCGTTCTTTATCTGGAAAACCTGTGTTAATTTGGTATGGCCTATTCTGAGACAAGGTATGAATTTTATTGTTGTTGTACAAATGATTAGTTCACTTATGAGTTATGAGAATTACCGCTTATACCAGGTAATTATAAATTTGAGTAAAAATAATTTAATTCTAGATATCATGTAATATTGCATATCATTAATAGCATTAAATAGTACACTTAAAAAACTTTCAAAGTTTCAAATGGTTCACTAATTCAAAATAACTTTTAAACTAATCATGCTTTAATTGTTAATAAAGCAAGACACATAAATTGAACAACATTTAAATTCTTTATAATTTCAAACAGTTAATCGATCATAGTGTTTAATATTATTTTAACGGTAAATGGCGCTATACTTTTTACAATGACTCTATACATGACGTTTAACTTTTAGGTAAATCATAGTCGTTTATTCCTGGAATTATCCAATCTGACGGTGGACCTAAATTATTCAAACTGAAAATAATTAAAATCATTAGAACCGAAACAATAATAATAATAATATTATGTAATATAATTAAAATCAATTCTGGAGGTCAAATTTCTTAGCAGTCATTCAATGTGCCATGATCTCTAACTACACATACAGCTAGTATACAAGCTGGTGTGCCCCAAAGAAACGACTTTTCGCCTATTGGTGCCATATATGATATAATATTATCTAATATATCCATATATCATAGTAAACATACGAGACATACTCGATTGAGTCATTCAAGGTCCTGTGTTGTGCCAATGATTCACTTTAGAGCAACGATAATATGCCAAAACAATAATAAAAGACATATAGACTCAAAATTCTGCCCTTACTACACCTGCAGTAATTTATATAGACAGTAAAATACATAAAAACAAAGTTTTAGTAAAACAAATTGATTGTATTATTATCGTACCAATAAGATCTAATAGGATTCAGATTTGGATTTAGAAAACCTACTGAAGACATGCGTTGCGGCCCAATCTTCAGACTTCGATGATTTTCATCAATTTACTTAACATTGTATAAACCTATTCGACTCATCATCGGTTTTGGAGCGATGATGTGTATTATTACTATAAATCTTATAATATTTACATTAATACAGCTTAGTCTACTATCAATTTAAAAATATCAAATATGTGTATTTTAAGAATGATAAACATTACTCTAATATCTAGGTACATAAGGTATATATAAGTAATATCATGTCACAGGAGTTAGTTAACTAATGTAAGTAATCATATAGACGCATAGTTAGCTTATGAAAAATGTTTAATTATAATATTATAATTTATAGGTTTTGAACCAGAATTTGTAATTTACCGCATTAGTTATTTATGACGCTTTAATCAAAATATTAACGTTTATAAAAAAAACTGTAATAACGAAACAAAAATAATATTTTTAATAGATATGGTCATTCTTAATAATATATAGCATGTATCAAACTTAAAAATTCTTAAAACGTAATAGTAATTTACTCTATCACAGAAATTACATAACGTTGTTTATGCTGTAAAGATGGGTTTTTTTGTATTATGCCTACTAGTATTATGTTAGGTTTAGCTTTACAACTAGGTATAGCTATAAATATTAAAATTTAAAATAAATGATGTATTGCATGCTAGAGATTTTAACTATTTATTCATTTATAACACGTTATTATTAATAATATGGATATATTGCATACTATTTTTTGTGTTTTTGTGTATACAGTATTTCGTTAAATTATATAGATATCATATTATAAGATATTCTCCTTGATCATCAGTACCAATATGTATTTTTGAATTGTATATACATAGTTTTCTAGTTCCTTCTAACCTCTGCCTCACGTGTACTTATGTATATTTATGTGGATCCACGAAAATTCTGGAGACTACTGCCGACAACCTGTTTGTCCACAATTTCAAGTGTCAAGGTACACGCCTATGCGCAAAATTGTATTTCTCCACCATTATTTAAAATAATATATATTATTATATTATACTTTGCATGGTTGTGAGATAATAAAAATAAAATAAAATTGCACCTGAAATTTTACACAAACATTACAATATTGTCACCTCATAGCAGTATAGTAATAATATCAATAATAATAAAAAATGTGATAATAACCCAAACCGATCTTTCACGGATGATAATGTGTGATTATAATAAATTATAGGTACTTTAAAACCAACTGTGAAATCGAATTTATCGTTTGAATATGGAAATTCAATTTTCAAGGTTGAACTAAATAGATTTTATCCATGGCTACATCATCTACGTGGAATTCCACAAACTATAATAGGTAGAGCTGATAATTCTGATAATAATTTCAATATTATATACCTATACCCATTATACCCATCAACAAAATTCATCATGGTTTGCCATTTGGTGACCTTTCCAAATGACCAATAACATAATAATATGCAACTATCTAAACAACTATCTTAATTCTCAATGCACATTTCACAATAATAGATATTAATATAGTAATGAATAATAGAATATGTAGAAACAACTAACAAGTACATAGTAGGTATGCTATTTATCAATTACAGTACAAATAAATAGAACAATATTATTGATAAAATAATAGAATTGTAGGATTGTAGATGTTAATAAATAATTTACAGAAAATATAATCTGCTTTGTATTTGCTTTTATCGTAAACCACTCCTTGAAAATGTGTTATAAACAAAATTGGTTTGTTAATAAGGAACCAGTCATAAATATTTTTAGTATAATTTAATAATCTATTATACATCGTAATGTATATTATGCACAAGATATAACCTACAACTATTGTTAAAAAGTTAATCACCTAAATGTCCATTTAAATGTTCCCATATATCAATGGAAAAAATGCACGTTATTAATTGTTTGGGTAAACTATACCTGTCTTTAAATACATTTTACAAATCTCGTTTTCATAAAATTTGCATAAAGCACTTTGAAATTGAAATACTATAACTTGGTATCCTTCAAATCTATTAGTTATAAATAGTACAATACCTACCTATGTATTTATAAAGATGGACACATTTTATTTCGTTAAACTTTCAATTATCGAAGGTATACATATTAAAATGTGTTAATCCTAATATTTACACTATGAATTACGATACAAATTGTCAGTTTATTGTGACATAAAAGGATATCAACTATCAGCGTACTGTTTGTTTTCTCTGTCTGATCCATGGAAAAATAGACAAAAGCGTATATTCATGCAAAATTTTTTTTTTCTGTTTTTGAGCAAAATCGCCTATACAAAAATTATACAGAAAAATTGTTTTGAGGGTATGACATAACGATTCGTCAAAATTTTGTTTTAAATACAATTTAAGCATCATTAATATTAATAAAAATGTTTTTAATTTTGAAAGTCGTATAGAAAGTCAACAAATTAATAAAATGTAAAACCAATATATCAAACCCTTAAAAATATTATTTTCTATAATTTTTGTAATAAGCGATTTTATTCTTAAGATTATTCGAAAATCTTAAAAAACGATCTTACGTGAAAGTGATATAGTGTCTATGTTTCGCGTGGGTTTGAGAGATCTGAGAGTCAAAAAAAATATTATGCTGGCCATCCTCTTGAACACTTAAAAAAGACGTGATGGTGAGTGCATTTAAAATTATTTCGATCGTGCTATTACTGTCTGATAATTAAAAATTTACCTTTTTACCAAACTTTTTACTTAAATATATTATATTGTAAATATAAGGTATTTCATTTTTAATTATGGCAAAATATCAGATTATAGATAATCTATTTTTTATTGTTAAAATTATAAATTAATCCGTGTGAAAGATTTGAGTTTTAATAAAACTTATTTAGATATTTAGTTTTCACGATTTAATGTGTTATATTTTATAGATAATATTTGAAACAAGTACTTAAATTAATACAAATTCACACAAATTCACACAATTAGATAATTAAGGTAGGTACATGTTTCATAACCTACATATATTGATAATGCATATGTACATTATGGTACCAAAGATATAATACGTATTTACTACTAGCTATGAATAGTTTATCTCTAATAATTGTAAAATGTATAGTTAAGTGTATCTATACAAGTGTGTAGTGTAATGTACTCACAACTTACTAACATGACTTGGCAGCATTCAAAATAATTCACCACACATTAATCATGACTTCCATTTTCAAAATGTTAATGCTTATATATTTCCAGACCTCAGTTATGCTCGACTAATTAGTAATTAAAGTAAAATAATTATAATTTCTATGATGTGTGTTTGATCAATAATTCCAGTTAATTTTTCATGAATCATGGTGACATAATTTCATGCTTGTACTTACAATTTACTTTAATATTGTTTAGATACATCAACTATAATAGGTACAATATATATTCGAATGTATGTACATTAATAAATAGTATCGACTTTCACTCGATAGATTGGTATATTAAAAATATCACATCACATGGAAGCTATTTTTGTTTGTTTTATCGATGAATTATTTACACAATTTTAGTTTATATTATTCGATTTGGCGATTTTGGAGTCGAGGTTGTATGATATCTTATGTTCGGCTCGTTCTTGGTTGGACAATATATTATATACTAAATAATTTTATTTGTTATTATTTATATCATAGGAATAAATGAATAATTATATTTCACTGTAACTATTCTACTAATAAAGCAAGTATGCAAGAACTTCACGAATAAAAGAAATTCCAAATTTATTGCCTTAAAAATATATTAGAGGTAAAAATATATATTTGAAAGTTTGTTAATAATATTCAACATTATTGATCCTGGAAAATTACCATGTTATTTGATTCCCTAAAGACAACTCTTCATACTCAGCTTCATAGCTTTGCCCTGAGATTTGTTTAAGCCGATAGATTAGTTACCCTGTTAAGAGTTTTGTAATCTATGAAGATTTGTATTCAACCCGGAGCTGTTATGCACACTTCAATAATTATTATTGGATGTGTCTAAGCCTTTATTAATATCTCTGTAAGTCTATCAATAGTTTGATCGGAGCGATGAATGTATTGATTTTATCATGATGTGTGTGTGTTTTTTTTTTTGTGTCTGTCATCACGTTTTGGTGCAGTAAAAGTGCTTCGATTTTGGACTTCAGTACCTCGTG
Source organism: Diuraphis noxia (assembly GCF_037042655.1). Classification (NCBI taxonomy): domain Eukaryota; kingdom Metazoa; phylum Arthropoda; class Insecta; order Hemiptera; family Aphididae; genus Diuraphis; species Diuraphis noxia. The sequence continues at coordinate 52,537,838 of NW_028301713.1, forward strand.
CGATCAGAAAGTGAATCTAGTTGGTACTTTGGGGTGGTCAAAAGTGAAAAATTCTTAATACTTTTCTATATAATCGAGAAAAACAAACTAAAAATTAAGGGAAAAACGGGAAATTTTACGCACACTCATTTTTCGACAAAATCGATTTTGGTTTTTGATGTAACTTTAACAAATGATTATAGATACATGCAATTTTCACTGAATGTGTATATAAGTATATTTTATCCACCGTGAAATTTTCATAAATGTTCGACTTAAGTTGAACTATTCATAGGCATTGGAAATTTTCGATCATTATTAGTTTTTTTTAAATTAATATCAATAAAAATGTATTTGTTAGGCTGAAAAGCTTGAAAATTTAATACAAAGCTTCTAACACATTGTAACAATAGCATTTAGAAAATAAAATAAATTCATAGTCACAATTTTTTTTTCTACAAGGATTCAAAGTTTGAATTTTGGCAACATACGTAAAAATCACGAAAATTCATAAATTATTTTATGCTAGAAATTCATAAAAAATTTTCCTTTTATATCTAAGATTTAAAAATTTAATACATGGCTCTTATCATATTTTTACAATAACAATTGAAAAATAAAAGCAATGCGTAGTCACAATTTTTTTTTACAAGCATTCAAAGTTTGAATTTTGACAACATATGTAAAAATCATGAAAATCACGAAAATTTGCAAATTATTTCAAACTAGAAATTCATAAAAAATTTTCTTTTTAAATCTAAGTTTTGAAAATTTTTAATAATCTATAATATATCCTAGACAGATAAACCGTCTTCGCTCAGAATCGTTTTTCGTATACAATGATATAATATCATTGGATTCAAATTTAATTCCATCTATTACAGTAACCCACTTGTAATCTACTGTACAGCAGAGCAACATCCACGACTTACCCGCCTTTTTATTACTTCAAATAATATTTAAATTTAGTTTATACGAAAACTTCAATTATAGCAAGATAATTCTAAAAAATTTTTCATAACAAGTTAGTTAGTCTGCGTACAGTATAATGCCTGTAGCTATTATATTTTGTAACATAACCAAAACGAATGTCCATACTTTAAAAAAAATACTTCATACTTTAAATACTAAACTGAAACTAAATCTTATCTTATTAATTTGAGCGTGCTATTATCATATAGCTATTATTTAATTATTACCTATGCAATTGAACAATTAATTTATAAGTATCTCATATATAATTTTTTTTTTTAATTTTTATATTTTCACATTAAATAAACTACTTTACTAGTTTTTTGATAGTTTAAATGACTAGAAATTTGTATATATCAGTAGGCTCATTTAGCTATTCTAGCTGGGAATGCCTTAATTAATAATAATAAAAAAAAATGACTAGAATATGTTTTTTTTTAATTCCTAATATATTTTACATATTTTATTATCCTTATACATAGAATATAGATATTAGTTATACATTAAATCTAAATCGTAGTTGTTCAAAAAAATATCCACATTATTAAATACAGATTTATTTTATATTGTAAGATTTCACATATTAGTACATCCATCATCCATCAGCTTTTAGTACCATGGCTCGCAATTTTCTTACTGAAAATCCTTAAACTAAAGTTGCTGCATTAAAAATGTTGAGCGATTCCTGCTTAATTTTAGGATGTTTTAATAAAATATTTCTTGATCCCATGACAAATTTTAATGAGCTTGATCTTGAATATGTCAGCTTGCATTATTAATGATTTCGATAAAAACACTGACGTCACATTATAAGACCAATGAAACAGCTATTATCTCATATTTTGTAAATGCTGTTATAAGATATGAATTCTAAAATTTGGACTAATGAATATTATATTAATACGTTAAGAGATAATTGACATGATAATCAGACATAAGACAGAGTAGACAGACACATGGGTTTCTTTGATATGAAAATAATAATGAATTAGCAAGGAAATTTAAAGAGGTATAACTATATAATATGAACTTAATAAACATGTTTTTTTTTTGTATTATAATCACAGAAGTAAGTAGATATACAAAATACTACTTCTATGTTTTAATTACTACGCAGAAAATTTACTTACTTTTACTTTTACAGCATTTTTATTGTTGTCTTGGGAGTAAATAAAAAATATACATATTTGGTAAGCTAAAAGTAATTTTATTTTAATATTACCATTATTAATATTATAGTAGCGTATGGAAGCCTTCCACATTGACTTTTTTTGACCAAAAATGTACAGCAGATAACTCTTAAAGACTTCAAACTAATAGCGTTTTCCACCTCACTGCACTGACTGCACCAGTACATATTTTTATGTTCCATCTGCAAGATTAATGTGCACCGAGTGGACTTTTTTATGTTTCACCTAAATGCACTACGTCAGTCTTTTGCACTCAGTGCAAAGATAATCGCATGAGCTCTTGGAGCTCGTGCGCATTATCATTATCATGATAAGTACTGCAATACCCATTAAATATTTTATTATCTTTATATATCAGTAATAAGTATAGATATTATGTTTCATCTACATTTGCACGAGTCCGTGTTGGGACGATTATCAATGAACTGTACCAGTTCTGCCTTGGTGCAATAGTGCGGTGTGGTGGAAAGCACTATAATGTAAGTACTGATAACCATGTATCAATAATTAATATAAATTTCAAAGATATTTTTTAACTGGAATAATCTAATTAAGGAAATAATAAATTGAATTAATAACTCGATCTTAGTTATTAGGCTGGTTTTATTATTTTGTATATACTTTCGGAAGATATGGAAACAAGAATTTTAGAAATTAACTTTAAACTTTAAATGACGTACAAAATCTGAACTCGTAGATACTTCAAGTATAATTCAAGTTAATAATAACTCAGAATAACTTGTGGGTAAAGGCAGAGGAGAAAGCTAGACTCAATACTTACTGATGGAAGTTATTACCAGATGATGATAAAGTTAATTTTAGATTTCTATTTCTATGCCTTATTATCACAACTATTGTTTAAAAGTTCAGTACCTCTACAACTAATGTTTAAAAGTTCAGTACTTCTATTTCAAATCTCTTAATCAAATCTCCCGCCGTCACCCGATTGTCACCCTTAATTAGTCAGTAGACCTAAATCTGTCAAAATCCTAAAACCATCTACTCCGCTGAAATCCTTCAACTAGGCTAAGTTATCACAAACTAAATTGACTGGCACTGAGTGAGCTGATATTGAAGAGGAAAAAATGAATTATTCATCTCACACCACACATTGTCAGTTATAAGCATCATAGCTTCAAGTGACAGACAACGTTATGTTATATTTTAATATGTATAGAGCATACCTGATAAAAGTTTTCCGTTCTAATTTTATTTATGGTAACCAGCTAGAGCAACACAATCTAAAAACGTTTGACAAATAAAATTTTTATTTTTATTTTCTTGATTTATTAATTGTAGTTTTTTTTATTTTTGAGCAAATGAAGCGAAACACTGCTATTTTATGTTTCGAGTTCTCCAGTTTTATATTAAGCAACATAAAGTAACGACTTGGTTCATTTTTAACCAAACTGCAACAAAATATGAATTAATAAATAAAAGATTTTTTAGACTGCTTCATTAGGTACTTACAGTTGAATAATATTTTTAAAATATGTTCTGAATTGAAATATACCTTTATCATTATCATCATCAGTATATTTGAAGAAGTATATGTTCTATAATTCAACCAAACAAAAGTCAGTGGAAGTAGGCTTCCATATTAGACAACAATTTATAACATTATAATAAAGTTATATTTGAAAAATTAACATAGCAATTATAGTTCCATTACTTATGGGGTTATGAGGTAATAAAAAATTGTTGAAAAGTGAATCTATCTAGTATTTAACTTACGACTTTTAAAGCTTAAGACAAACATTTAAAATTTTAGAGAATGTTTCATATTGGAAGTAGCGTGAATTCCCTACCTTCAATCCTCAATCACTTATTGTATTTGTTCGATACAGATTATAATTTTTTTCTATTTTATTAAAAAAAAGAATGTTAAATTTCACAGGAAAAATTTAAATTACACCTTGTTTCTATTTTAAAAATACATAGTATCATTATAATAATATATAAAAATATTTTTATTTTTTAATGTTAAACTGAAATTTTTCATTATTTTATTAAAAATCTTTTATACATACAAATAATAATATACATTCACTATAAAGTATAAAACCATGGTTGTCTACTAGAACTAGGTATCTAACGCATAATAATTTATCATGGGGGCTCGCTATCTGCTCGTCACTCGCTCGACAGGTAACACGGGCGTGCTCATGTTGGGTTTTGTATGCGATAAATTCCTTGCAATTGAGCTGTTCACTACAAAGTACAAAGTGCCACACGGACACAATTCGCGCTCATGCTACAACGGCCGACTGACATTCCCACGTTCTACACAACGTGCGTGAGACGATTAAGAAAAATATAATGCGTCGTTTATAACCTTCTCCATATCAATAAGGTGATTGTTTTTCCAAAAATAACTGTTAAATTCTATGAAATCAGCTTAATTTAAATTGTTTGTTAATATGTTTTTGTCTCTCTTGAAAAGTAGTCAATATATTATGCAATTACTAATCAATATGGAGTCGGGACTTGCAACAATTGTGACTTATGAATTAGGCAAACGGTATATCATATGCATTATGCTTATTAACATTATACACGTAGACTAATATAATATACTGATTACTGATTAGTTATTAGTTTTTATATTATTTTCTAAAAGTTTATAAGCATGAACAAGTACCTAGCAGTTGGCGTTCATAATATCTTAGAGTATCTACAATTTATAGCAGAAACACATACCACGTTTATATGCAACTGTTAATAGTATTAATGTGTGTTAATTACATTTAATTCGGGAGTTTCATGCGTATAAACGTTTTTTTTTATTAGTATCAGAGTAATGTGCATTAATTATTTAATATAATTTACGGATTCACTTTAAAACACATTTTGAACATAATATGAATAACCAATGATATAATACATTAAATATTTTCTTGAATTTCTTACTTCAATATAACAACTAACAAGGATGATGATATACAGTATAATTATACTGCTTAAAAACACGTTTTAGGGATTTTCAGGAATTCGTCTCTCTAATGGGTCACGGCAGTAATAATAATGATGATAATAATAATAGCAATAATAATAATAATAAGAATGGTAATAATACGAGTATATACCTAAAATACAAAAAACGTTTTCTTCGACTATTGTCTTCTCCAAACGAAACCGATATTTAAAAAATATTCATTGGCCGAAGACTATACGACATTTCATATATATAATATATATACAGTATACACCTACAACATACCTATGTATATAATTTATATATTATATTACAATATATGTTTACGACGTGAGACATTACTGTACGAGAACCAGCCTGGCCAAGACAATGAATAAATTGCATGTGCACTGGTTTGGCGGTTGCATATTATTATTATTATTATACAGACGTTGGAGGTTATTTTCCCTCTATTAAATAAATCCTCTGGATGGATCTGCCCACTGCCTCCGCCACAGCGACCACAATGGCGTGAGTGAGAAGAAGAAAAAATAAGAACGACCACCCGTGGTAATATTATTATTATTTAGCTATTACCTACGTTGTCACTATTTTCATGACCACCACTACCACTATACTAATCACCGTTTATTATATTATCGTAATATATTCAGATTTCCATTTATACACATCCCCCCCCCATCTCTTAGAAAAAGGGATGTGTGGAAACATAACGTACGTATTGCAGATTTTATGCCCAAGCTTTATATAATATAACCTAGAGACCTAAAGTAATTGGACGGCCTTTTCACCACTATATACATTTTATACCACTTGATTATTGCGCATTATGCAGGAGTCCAATGAATAGTTGAGAATTTCAACTAAAACAAAGTAAGTACCTACCTGGTTATTATATATGCATAATTTTAAACAGACATTTAAAGTTTCAAAAATGAATGTGGCAACTACTATGATCTCTATGTAAATGATTTTGATCTTCAAAAGCTTAGGTATACATATACATCACATAATAATATATTATATATTTATTATTTATATGTATACAATATTATAATATGCAATTTACAATATGCACATGACATATATTTATACAAAATCCAAAAATAAAAATATGTTACTCAAGTTTTTGAAAATCAATATGATTAGGTAGGTAGTTCACCAATTTGTTTCATAATGTTAAAATTATCATCACAATACCTACTATATTATATTGTATCAAACCAAAGATATTTCGAGATAATTAAAATGTGTAGTTTTTGGTTATAGTGATATTATAGATTTTTGAAAATAAATAAATGTTTTAAGTTACATTCGAGCGCATCTTAAACGGTTTTATCGATAGGGTGTTACTGGGTTCTTTTATTTCTCCCTAGTTTTGAGCCCGGCTTTTTAACTGTTCACCCACTACGTCATACCAAACTGTGCATACCTACGTTCGTTTTATCATTATTTATGACTATTTTATTAAAACAGCTTATTTATAGAATACTTATATAATATACTTAAATATAGGTATACGTGATCCAAACCGGTTTTACAATCAGGACGACCAGATCTGCGGAAAACAACGGTTTGGACCTGAGAGTATAAAAACAAATGATGTACAAGAATTAGTGGCATCCTATATATTCCTTTTTTATTATATTATGCGCGTGTGTTTAATCTGAAGATTCGTACGTAATATGATTCAATGGCCATCTTCAGAGTTGTGTTCAATTTATGTCGCGGCTGCAGGCGTTATATATCTCGTACGACTGCGAACAGCGTGACACACCAAATAAAATCTCAGGCCGAGGATAACTGCTGCTACAGTCATAAGTCATAACGTTGATTATTCACTCATACGGTGCTCGTAAAACTGAAATAAAAAATCATATGAAAATAACCATACAAAAACAACAACAACACGTTTACTAAAAGATCATTGATATTAATTCGGAAAAAGCAATACCTACTCAAAAAATCTCGAATAGATAAGTACGGGTCCTGGGATAACGCACTTATGACTCACCACTTATTGTGTATAATCTGTTCACGGACAGGAATGACGGTTATGATGGTATCAATGTTTTATTATGATTTGATGACTTCCCAATCGAAGAGTTTTTCAGTCGAGTTGTTTATGGATGTAACATAGGTACCTGCAGAAACTTGTTAAACTTCTATTTTTTACTCGTAGAAAGAAATAAAGTTTTTATAGAAAAAACGTGTATCTACTATGAGTGTTTACTTTATTTTGATCAAGTGAGGATTAAAATTATTTATAATATATGTTTGCAGCCTATATTACATAGTGGCAACTATTATTTTTATATTGTGAGTTATGATGAATATTTGTAAAAGTTTCGTTGAATAATATACAATATTATTAAATTTCATAGATATGTGACGATAATACTAGTATCAAACTCTATTAGTTTAATTTTACATTTTTTGCTTATATGGTATATCAGTTGGGCATAAAATATTCGCTCCACACTTAACTTTGAACAAAAATACCTACTAGATAAATACCTACATTTCACTAACCTCTACTATTTTGAATACGTAAATTAATAAAATAATGTCTGAGATGTAGAATTATAATTTAATGCAATTTTTTAGCTAATGACATTATTTATAGATAATCGTGTTATTCGTATTACTGTATAAACAAGAAAGAGGATCGAAACGAATAATAATTGCAGTGAAGTCACTTTAAACATTTAAATTCAAGGTTTTAATAAGGATTTATATTTTCTAATGAATTTACATTATAATATTCTATGGTAAAATTATCATTAATGGTAATGTTTTTTTTTTGCAATTTCAACGGAAAACAAATGTGTGCCGATAAATATTATTTGAATAATTTTTTTCATATAATTTTATATAACCCGTTGAATACTAAAAATAATGCTCGGTTATACACACAAAAAATTTCGGTTTAGTACGAACACTAAAATTGATTTTATAAGACATATAAAACAATACAAAATATACTGTGTAGTTATCAAATTAACTAATTATTTTTGAAGTTCATCACTCGAGGTTTGATCTCAATCTTTTTTCATTAAATTCGTAATGATTATCAGGTTTACAGAAACTACAGTAATGAGTTTCAAATTATAATCTTGGTTATAATTTGCAAGAAAATTATAGGTATAAGTCTTTCTTGCGTTTTGATGAAACATTAGTAATTTAAATTCATAAGTGAGATATTAAAATAACAATTATAGATAATAAGAGTAGGTACGGCCTATTACAGGTATGTGTGAATTTTATTTTCCTACATTTTTTCAAAACCAAAATAATTTATTGAGTAGTAACAAATTAACTCTTGAGTTGTGATAGTATTATTTATTTGTGTCTAGATTGTAAGAAACTAAAGCACTTATACTGTATACGTAGTATAGTAGGTATATATAGTTTGTGCTAATGACTATAAAGTTACAAGGCTCAAGATCAATAAAAAAATAATGGGTGTGAAGTCGTTGGCCATTGCCAACTTTTAAAGAATTACACATTGTTTCGTCCATCATAATTTTTGTTACTGGAATTATTGTATGTTAGATCTTCGTTATATTGTAACGCCCACGCCAATATTCCCGGAAAAAATACTAAAATTGTATGTAGTTAACTATAAAAACTCACCAACACGGATTTTAATCTCATAGAAAAATGAGGAGTGATTGGTACGTGAATATAATGAGCAAGTTGTAGTGGTAAAACAAATCATACACAATACACATATATGGACAAAAATAATAATCATATATAATCATATATAATTACTATATTATAGTACTTATACCTAATCATATTTAGATACATGACCGTGCGTCACTCCAATAGCAAATTTGGCGTTATTATTTTATTATTTACTTGCATTATTATCGTAGTGGAGCGCTGAAATTATGCACGATTATATTATATAATAATAATGTAACGTATCTACATAGAACGTTTATCTGATATATTGATGTTGAGAAGGTTGTTGAGATGGTTGTTAAGAAGATGGACAGTTCCATTAGTTTTAGAACTTATATATTAAAATACCTGTTCGAAATAATTTATTTGTGAAAAATTAAAATAACACTTGTATGTTAAAACAATATTACATTTAACTTAAATCAACAAAATGGTTACGTTTAATATTATGATGTGTGCGCTTCCGGTTGAGAATGACTTGGCCCACGCGGTGATGTTGATTGTACAACGACCACCGACGGACTTAAGTTGAGTAGTCTACAGACTACTGAGATAATAGCCAAGAGATAGTAGAGTCAGACTAGAGGTATGAGTATATCTTCTAAAAACTTTTAAGTGTTCCACTCGTGTTTAGTGGAGTGCTAGCAATAAAGACGTATAGGTAATACAATGTATTGTTTTGGATTATGTAAATACTATAAAAAGCCAATTTTATTTTAATAATTATTTAGTTGATGATTAATTACCTCTAGTGTACAGTCGGTAGAAACAGTGCTCTTAGCTCTTAACTTCTATTTGTATGCACTAAATATTTAGAACAAACTAATTTCATATTCGTTGTACGAGTAACACGGTGTACATTGTGTTGTAATTAACTATATTTGGATTTGCTACATTAATTTTGCCCAAAATCAAACTCATAGCCACATAGGTACCTCAGAAAGTCAGAATATTTTATACGTATACTTATATAGATACCGTCTATAATGATATAATATGAAAAAAATAACCATAGAAAAAAGCGTTTAAGTCATTGATGTCGCTCTGCTGTAAAGTAGGTTACAAGTGGGTTACTGTAATGGATGGAATTAAATTTGAATCCAATGATATTATATCATATAATGATTCTGAGTGGAGATGGTTTATCTATCTAGAATATATTTATAGATTATTATTACTTATTATTAATACTTATTAAAAGATTTTACTTTCCTTTGGACATTTTTTATTTTTTTTTTATAAAAATAGACAAATTTATTAGGAATCTTGTATTATATTTTCAAATATTAGATTTAAAAAGAAAAATTTCTATGAATTTCTATCTAAGATAATTTTAACATTGCCGTAATATTTACGTATTTAGTCAAAATTTGAACTTTAAATGATCATAAAACAAATCATTCCTATATGTATTCTTAATATTTTTCAACTGATATTTTAACAATGTATTAGGTGTCTTGAATTAAATTTCCAAGCTTTTCTACCCAACAAATAATTTTTTTAGATATTTATAGAAAAAAAAACTAAAAAAAATTAAAAATTAAAATGTCAGTAAACATCTTAAAACAAATCAAAATATTTTGAAAATTTTGTCAAATATAGAAAATTCTTATATAAAAATTCGGTGAAAACTTCATGTATCTATGGTCATTTTTTTTAATGTTACATCAAAAACCAAAATCGATTCTGTCGAAAACTGATTGTGCGTAAAATTTCCCGTTTTTCCCTTAATTTTTAGTTTGTTTATCCCGATTAATTAGAAAAATATTAAGAATTTTTTACTTTTGCCCCCCCCCCCCCCCCCGAAAGTACCAACTAGATTCATTTTCTGATTGAACGAGGTACTGAAGTCGAAAATCGAAGTACTTTTACTGCCCAAAACGTGATCACAGACACAAAAAAAAAACACACACGCATCATGGTAAAATCAATACATTTCTCGCTCCGCTCAGAATCTAAAATAACATAAACACAGTATACCTGTATTTTTTCGAAAAATCAATTAAATTTTAAATTGCGCGTGACAGACTGCTAAAATACTTAACTAATAAATAATAATACATCATCGTATCGTAGAGCTACAGATTAATAATAACTATATAATATATAAGCAAGCAACCCGTATAATTACCCTGCATTAATAACCGCAATCCTCCCAGCTCCTTCTTTACATATTAAACGTCTACTACACTTAAATGAGACACGCGGATCAGACCTGTCATTATCAGCATATTATTATTATTTTACCGTGTGGTCGGTTACGCCATTATGTAAAAAAAAAATGGTTTAGCAAACTTGCTTTGAGCCGTCACGAATTTTAGACCTGCAGTGACAATACATTTTATTCAATTTATTTGCAAAATCCAATTAAAGGAGACTAGGGGGGAGCTATGAACTCAGGCCTACTTCAAATATCAAATAATAGTGGACCTCTGGCGTGAGCGAGTAATACGTTCCCTATAATATAATATGGACAACGGATATATTACGTATTAAGTTTATTTGACCTCGTACCCAAAGTTATCTTAATCCGGGTTTGTATATTTTCAATGATTTGTAACCCAAATTTTGAAATTTGCATATTATTCGTGCTGTGCAGGAAAATTCAGTTGGGGTATTAAATTCATGTAGAACATCCACATTCTTTTAACTACCGATTTCAAACCAGTTTTGATGTTTTGCAATTGATTTGGAACATCAATTTTGAAATTTTCTGGGAAATTCGATTTCTCGTTGTGGGTTTTAGATATTAACGTAGTATTATCATAATAATATTTGAAGTATTGACTTACACTATCGTTATAACTTATAATTACTCAATCAGTTTGCAAAAATGTGTGCCAACAATAGTTTTAAAATGTTCATCTCTCTTTGACTACGGGGAAACTAATCAGTAAAAACTTTGTGAATTATTATGGTACCAAATAAATGCTTCGATTCAAATAAAAAGATACACATGAATATTTGTAAAACTAATGTACCTATATAAATTAAAAACTGTTTTTTGAACATAAAATGAATATAATATTTAGTATACGTATATAAAAATACAAATTGAATAGTATTGTAGGTTTATTTAATATTAATTGTAACCGATTCATAAGTGTCAAATTGAATGATAAAGGCAATGTATCATGTTTAAGTAGATCTCATTTTTTTTTTTAATTTAAATACATTATTTCATATTTTATTTATAACCCTATCGTGTTCCTTTATAACTTTTGTAACTATAATATGATCACGAATGTCGTGGCAAATTCTTGGATCAACAGTAGGTATCTATGACAGAATATAAAACGTAAAATAAATAATTGTATGTTATTATATTTTTTTATTCATTATATATATATATTATAATCTTATTGTAGCATTAGTTCTAGATTTGATGAAATAATTTATTCACGAGATAGTTGAAAGTTAAAATATATATTATATTTACATTATGTAATACACGTGCCTTTTTATAATTTTTTAAACAATATATTTCATGCTTAATATCAAATATAATATTTAGACAGTTCCATAATATTAAAACATCATTATTTACTTGTATAAAACTATTTGAAATGTAACGTTTACGACTAATGGCCGTTTTCGCCGATGCCTCTGGATCAATGAAAAAAAAAAAAAAAAAAACTATTTGATATATCAAGTAGTTCTGTTTATAGAATAACAGATAAGAACAATTTTTTTTGTAATTATCGAGATTTCTTAAAAATACGTTATTTGTTTACTGTATAACTTCATAGTTTTACAAATTATAAATTTATATATTTATTATCCAACATGCACATCTTACTAATAGAATAAAGATCATATATTTTCTTGATACTTGGAATTTGTATACCATTAATAAATTGTGGAAAATCCTGTGGACTGTAGTGACGAAAACTTCTTATTGAAAATACCAACTCTTCTTCTGTAATGTTAGATGGAATTAAATATGAGGTTTTTCGAAATGTTGATTGTTGATGCATATAAATTGAAATTGGAACGAAGTTTCTGAATTAAAAACTTTATGTATTACGGATTATTACTTGAGATTATTATAAATAATTGGTTTCATCATCTAAAATAAAATATATGTAATAATCAGTCTGCACCTCGTCTCTGCCTATTTATTAATTTTAATTTTTAGGTTTGTAAAATATACCTATTATGCAAAATCATATATTTTGTAAGAAATTACTCGTTCTAATTTTGAGCATACGTAAACTGCACCCAAATGACTTTTTTTGTAAACTTTGATCGATTTTTTATCTATGTTAAAAAAAGGTATAACTAAAAAGCTGTACCCCATTTGTAAAATAAACAATACTTTTAACTTATTAAAGTCTCTATGATTGTGTACTTTTTCTGAAATTATATCACAAAAATTTTAATGTTGTCTAAAACCATAGTATTTTTTTAAATACATGTTATTAAATGAATATATTGAAATATACGATAATGTATGGTTATCAATACATCCAGCATAGGTCTGTTATAGTATCTATTGTATTAATTTTTTTTCTATTTCTAATTCTTGAAAATAATTTTAAATTTTAAATCAGTTTACGCTAGAAATATGGACTCAAGCATTAGCAGAGCCAATTTTAACCACTAATGCATGTAAGTCATTTTATACTCATTTCATTTCTCGTTTTTATACAATTCATCCAAATATTTTTATGTTTATAAAAAAGTTAAAAGATATTAAAATAATAACGTATTTTATTGAACTAAATAGTATAAATGATGAATCCTTTAAATACCAAAATAAAAAAATCGAATTAATAAATATAATAGTGTTAAAATTCCAATTGATGAATACAGGTCACCTTTTTACACACGATAAAAATTCGGGCGTAGTTAATATGTGTGATTTTTTTATTTACTTGTACTTTGGGTGCAGTTTATAATTGCCGCTAATTTTAATGTATATAACAGCATAAAAAATATATTATAACTCATGTCTGAAAATAGCCTAACACTCAAACACAACTCGCGGGCTCGTCGTTGAATGATCTATACACTCATCATTAAGCTCAGAATAACTATTTTTTTATATTATTTTATATTTATCAACATTAAATTTATTAAACTAACAAAAAAAATTCAGGAAGACATTTAATCGTTTTTAAAATCTACATAATCGATGAAATAAAAAATAAAAAATAACAAATAACAAATAATAATATAATCAAATTCATATATTTATTTATAAAACAATTTATGATTGATTATATTATTTTACAACTTACGTAGCATGAGTAATTATTGTATTAAAAACGTACTTTATAATATTTTGTGAATGGTTAGAGGCAAAAAATGTTTATATTTTATATATACTGTGTTCCGATTGCGTCCTATTATATAGTAGGTAAGTGTAAATTGACATGATAAATCTAATATATTCGTCACATATGCTGTGCAGATATATTTAAACATATTTTATTAAAACATTTAAAATTGGTTTTTACTTGATGAGCTTACGAATATTTTATCTTAAGGCTGGTTATCGATTTATGATTTAGCGATTTTGTCGTCTGCAAGTGCCTTAGTCGAAAGATATTTTAAAGTTTATAGTGCTATACCATATGATATATAATGAATAACATTTTAAGTAAAAAAAAAAAGTAAATTCGAATAATTGATAAATTTAGGTAAATATCGTTTCCACAAAATGTTGGCTAATGATGTCGAGTGTTGGAGTTGTACAAAGAAGAAATGCAAATGTTTTTTTAAGAGAAGTGGATCAGTGTTATTAGAAAATGAAAGTAACCTAACTGTCCTAACTAATCATTGTCATGAGCCGGATTCTTCTGAAGTATTAAAGAGACATTATATTCAAAACAATTTAAAACAAAAAGCTACTGAAGATATTACTTTAAGACCCACAACATTGATACACAGTCAAGTAAACAGAGATGGTAAGCAGAATAGTAATTTTTAATTCTGATAAAGTATTTAGGGTGATATAACATTTTTTATTTTTCATACTTACATAAAATGTATAGTCACTTGCGAGTTGCGATACACATTTAATATAAATAATTTAAAGTATTGGAGAAAATAATAATGTATGGTTTTATATATTTTTTAGAAAAAGTGTTCTATAATGTTTGTGAAGTTTTTGATTTAATATTTAACTTGAACGTATGCTAAAAAACGTTTAGAGTGGTTTGGCTCACTTATAAAAATATTGTACCCTCAAAATATGGCGTGTTAATAAAATAAAATAAAGTGATAAAGAAAATAATTTAGGCAAATGACCAATATCTAGCTTTTTTGATACGGTCAACGTGCTAATAAATGGGACCCACAGTTTACTATTCGATGCTTTTGGGTTTAAAACAATGATCTGGTTGTACACAGACTTATGGTTGTCCAAGTTGAAATACAGCTCTATATGTTCACATCTGCAGACGGAATTTATCATACCAGTACGCACCGTTTTTCGTATAGTAATAATAATAATAATATGTTAGGAATTCTTTCGCTGAGTCGTGATATGTGCAGAAACGAGACAATTGCAAATCCTGTTTCTGTGTTATTTTTTCGAATTTAAAAACTAGTTCTTGGGTCTTCCCGACACAGAGACCACACAGAGCCATTTGCATACGCGTATCTGTATAGTTTATGGCATCGTTTTTTTATTTTTATTTTTTTCCAGGCTATCTGCCAGCTGAGCTTATAATGGTCTCGACCGTACAACCCGGGTGTGTAATAAAACTATAAAAGACATACCTATATATAATATATATATATATATATATATATATACTACTTATATCTAATAATATATACGTGTGTATAGTATATACTGTAGATTCACTGCAGTGTATGTGCTGTATAAAAAACTCGGTAGCCATAACCAAAACTGCTGGTGGAATGAAAAATTAATAGCAACGATATTTATGATCGTCGCTAGTAGGAAACGTTCGGAAATTCATAAGTGTTCGCATCACACACTTGGGATTACGTAAAAATGATTGATTGGACGGTGGCAATTTTTTTCCCAAGGTCAATGATTGGTACCAAATAGACTAGGAAACTTATATAATCTGTATACTTCCTAAATTGACATATTTATCAGTTATCACTAAAAATTGTCTAACTAAATTTAAAAAAATTCGTCTATGATATTATATAGCTTCCATTTTGTTTCATTAAACAATTATTTCCTATAATACATAATGTTTTGTATTGGTGTAGGAGTTATGCTTAAATGAATCAGATTTGCAATATTGTAGGTTATTCATTAAAAGTGATAGAAAAGTTTTTGAGTAGAATACAAGGATATTAGAAAACGTGTTATTGGAGAATTTTCAAATTGTATATGATTAGTGGTACCTACCATTCATAATATGTCACATACGTCACATATATAATAAATAATTTATGATAATATATGGGTATAAAGTACTTTAACATTATGTCATATAATTATGTTTAAGCCTATGTTTAGATATAATAGGTACCTATAAATGTATATTGTATAGTCATGATATAATCCGTTTGTCCATTCTGAAATTCATTGACATTTTTGCTATTATCAACTTTAATAATTTTTTGTATTAAAATGTTTGATTTATAATGATTTTGTTCTATATTACTAAAATATTATATTATATAACATTAAACTAATATAACTTTTAAGTCTATGATGGCTAATGCCCATCATATAATACGATTTTAAATCAATAAATAATTATTATTGTTCGATTGATTTTTGCACATATTTTAATTGGATGTCATACCATAAAATATATTAAATTGTATTAAATCATAGTACCTCCACTGTGACGTTTCTACGTTCTGTTATTAATTATTTAATTAATTAACACCAAACAGCAATTAAATAGTGTGTAATATAATATATACAAGTTATTGAAATTATAACATAAATTTAAAAAATGCGGTAATAAAACTAAGATAAAGAAAAAGTGTTTATATTAAAAAATAATAGTTTTAAGTGGTGTTAAGGAGGCGAATCATTCTATGTCTAGGTTGGTTGTGGTTGTAGTTCGTACGATGGAAAGTTACGTAATATAAGGAGTGGTTTCTAGTTGGATAGACAGAAATATGAAAAGAAATAGAAGAAAGAAGATCAAGGGCATCAATAGAGCCATTTAGTAAAGATGAGATAAAGTGGATGTCAGCATCAAGACGGCGAGAGGAAAGAGTACGAATATTTAACTATTTGTTTATTTTTTTAATATTATCTATTACTTCCTCAGTTGTTTTTATAGTTATTTTTTGCAACAGATTGAATTAAACAAAAATTATATTATATATTTTAATCTATTTTGTGTTTATACCCACACGACGCTTTGTCTGCATCTTGGCCGGCCTTCTTAAAAAATATAATATACATATAATATAATACGGCAAATTTGCATTCAAAAGTACCAATTTCGCGTTAGTAGTTATAATAGTATTTAAAAAAAGCATTCATGTTGCAAAAGTACTTTCAGATGAAATGAAACTTCTTTACAGAGGGTATGAAAAGAGGGTTATCAATATAAAGTATTAGTAATTTGAAATGGAAAAAAAAATGTTAATTGAAATTAGTTTATTATTATTATCATACATTTATACAATAATATAAGACAAGTTGATTATATTATTGTAATTACTAAGGAAACCTTAGGGTCCAAACGGACGACCAGATTTTGCCAGTGCACATCTATCGTCTGATTTTTTATAATATATAGATTTAAATTGTGGTAAATACAATGGCATTTTTTTCCGCCCAGTCGTTTAGCCTAGTTCAATGGCTCTGGGATATTTTATACCACGCCAGGACCGGTCGTTAAAATCTGATGATCTGATTAGACCCTTACTATCGAGTATAGTCTATTATAATTTAAACTGTTTTATAACCTTTAAGTTTGATGTACGATTGTCATAAATTTATCATTTTTTTTATAAAAATTTTTTATTGTTTGCCTGGTAAACTTATTCTAAAAACATAACATTGGTTCTGCTGCATAATGTAAATTACACAGGTGCTATACGTTTGTAAAATGGAAACAAAACTTGTGCGTGTGTAGTCCGTTTACTCAGTGAACTGGTTAACCAGTATTTAAAATGCGTCATTTAGATACATAATGCGGTATAAAAAGCTTGAGTTTTGGTATAACTAACATGGATTTTATACCAAGGATTGGGTGGTAAAAATTTGAACAGTTTGGGGAATTTGATTTGGTGAAATAATTAAATTAATGAGTGTATTTAAAATATTTCACGTTGTGGACTACATATATGCCACGCTAGTACCACTGTAATGGTAACAAAATGCTTTTTTACTTGTAGTTAAAATTCATATTTTGTGTTAAAATTTAACTAAAAGTTTAGTAACAATTTTACTTTGAGGCATATACACATATACATATACACATACACATCATTATGGCATTGAATTGATTTTTTTAACGATATGTTAAATTAAAATTAAGATTAATTTCCTTTTCAAAATAATTAAATTATAAATTTTAGTAGAGGCCCGATGGTTGGCATCCTAAATTAATAATTATATAACTATAGAAAATCACCTCCACGTTGAAAAGAAGTTCATAAACTTTTTTTTTATTATTAATCATTTTTGGGAATCTACACTTTCACTAATTTTTCAAAAATAAGCTCATATAAATATGATTGACCAAATAAATATAACAAATAACATTAAGTTTATTATATGTAATACTGCCCTAAAAGAATTTTTTTTTATTTAGCTTCCAATGTTATGTGGTTTTTACGATTTAACATAATCTTATATAAGATAAACATTAGACATTTATTTTATTTATTTAAAAATGATTAACTTCAATGTAATATAATTAATTTATTATGAAATAATTCGATATTGTATACATTATGTAAACACTCATCATAATCTTATACATGGTCAATCAACTATACAGTATGATTTTATAAACAGTCAACTTTCATCATCTTGATTTATAATATCTATAAATGTTCAAGTAAATATTTCTTCAATACCATTTCAAATAGTAATAAATATGAGTGTATAAAATATTTAAACATTTAAAGTTTTTTTTAAGTTTTGATAACATTTTTTATATAAAGTAAAATATTTTTATACCTATAAATGGTTAGAAAAAAAATTGCTCTTGGATTTAAACTATTCATGTATCCGTCATTAAAACGAGTAAATAAATTTGAAAAAAATTAGCTATAAAAAAATATACTTTTTCTATGTTGTTTTATATTTACTTCAAATTATACAAATAAATATTTCTAAAACCTTTAATAGTTTTTGATAATATTATGAGTCACTTAAACCGAATCATCTATAACCAATCTCACTAATATTACTTTAATACATTTTTTAAATATTGAACAAAACTATATTCAAAAATTTGAAGTAGGTATTTAAAAATTATAATACCTAATAACTTTGTAAAAATAAAAATAATAAAATGTTCATAATTTTTTTCTGGTAAGACAAGGTTTTAGATTTTCAAAACTAAAACATATAGTAGGTATTATTATGGCTATTGAATATTACTATATTGATCAGATAAACAGTACTATCATCATGGTAAATTGAAAGTGAATCATTTAGTTCAGCGGTTGGTAACCTTTTTGGATTCCCGGATCACAAAATTAAAGGGTTCACAGACTTGATAAAAATAAAAATTTTATATTTATAATTATTTACTAAGAAAAAACATTTGTTTGAAACATTTAAGCGGGCTGCATACAGTAAGCCACGGGTTGCCGGCCACTGATTTAGTTGTATTTTATTCGAATATTTAATGTTCTTTATTTCTTTAATAATATTCAATATCTGACTTACAAAATACATTTTTAAGGATCGTAAATTGTCAATTGCAATAATACTATTTCACAAAGATAATGATCATAAATTACACTTAATAACGTATAAATTGGAATTGTTTCAAAATTATGATTTTAAACATTAGATGTATTTTATATTTACATAAAATTACATTGATGGTCATGTAGTTTTCTATAATATGTAATATTAATAAATTGTTTCATAATAGTTATTAATTGCATATTTTTTATTATTGTGTAAGGTTTTCATGTATGTGCGTATAAGTACTTATATTTATCACAGTTTATTTTTTGTTATTTATTGTAATTAACCTTTTGTATTTATAATAGAAATATACTAAATTTAACATGGAAATAAAGCAGGTGTCTACTAATTAAACGTTTTGAAATTAGTGGATCCTCAATTATTGTAAAAATCAATCGGTACCTATCGAAAGTAATTATATTCAAAATATATATGGCATTTAATTATAGTAGGTAAATAGAAATTAACCGTGAATAAAAAGTATACTAAGGATTTTTTTAAAGAAAACAATAATTAAAATTTTTTTTTAAATTGTGTTACTTAATTCATAGTGTATAAATGTAATTCTGTATCAGTAAAAATATTATGAACCTCATAGTAATAATTCATACTTATCAAGTATAATATTTTAAAAATATTTACTATTATTATAATTGTTGTAAATCTAATAAATTCTTTGGGTCTGTAAAAATTGAATAATAAATTAAGTAACATTTTTTTTAATACAACAATATTATTTGGTGTCACATATACCTGAAATAGATACTTAATATAATTAACAATATTAAAAATGAATGAAATTACTCCTACATTAAAAACCTATGATAATCACGGCAAAAATAGTAATGTTATTAAATGAAATTATATTACAAAACTGATAATGTATTTAATTTTGTCAAGGTTTCGATGTCTATAAATAAAATTCTCTCGGACCTTGCGGTTATGGTTGTTTTTATGATACACAATATCCTGTTTGTATTGACAACGTAGTATTTTCTAAAATGTATTCACAAATTTCCTTTAGAACGTAAAACAAAAGAAATGAAAAAATAACTAGATCACGGACCTGTGGTTAATTAAAAGGATGATGATGATATCCACGAAACAATAATGTGATAATAAGCATAAAAGGCTGTTATTCAAAAATTACACAATGCAAAACTTGCTAAGTCCAAAACAATATAAAATATGTTGTGAATAGTTTATTACAATTGTTACACAAGTACACAACAATATTAAAAAGAGAGTAGGTGATAAAAAAGTCGGATGCTTATTTAAGAATAATGATTTAGTGTACGTTTTTTAACAAGCTGGTAGTTATATCGCGTATTTTACTGTTTTTCACAAGAAAAACTGGAAATGCCAACACTATTGTGCAAAATATTTGTTTCAGAATTTATATCTAAATCTAAAAAGATTTTATTAAATTTCTGAGCTGAGAAACAATCCAACAACGATTTAACTGAGTATGTGTGCATGGTATAAATGTAATCCAATAACTGACTCTACATTTTAACCTATAGTACTTTCCAGAGTAGTATCATTCACAAATACTAATAATAAAAATTAATGATTATTCAAAATATAAAAATTTAAGACGTACCAATATGTTTAACTATAATTATATTGTTTTAGAATTTTCATTAACTAATATTATTTAAATTTTAAACATGAAATTAATTGAAAATGATTTTACATTGATATTGTTTATCGATAGCAAACGATGTTAGTAGATATAAAACTTAAATAAAAAAGTAAAAACGATTGAGTAGGTATATTGTGTTGTAAAAAAAATAACTTAAATTCATTTCCCAATTGAAAAAAAATCAATTAAAAGACTAACAAATTTAAATTATAAACATTTTAATAAGTAGTGGTTAATATCATAATATAGTATATTAAAAAATCACTTTTTAACATTTGGTATACAAAATGGCAAAATATCTTGCAATATTATACATACTTTTGTATAGTTCTATAATTATTATGAGTGTTAATATGTTTGGTGATAACAGATTAATAAGTTATAAACTTAATGATTTATTATAATTAGTATGCTATTTAAAATTTGCATTTTATAATCAATGGTTGGAAGAACTGTCTGTTTCTTGTTTTTTATTCTTTTACAAGAAAATAAGTTTATATGAACGATAGACATTTTGTTGAAATTATAAATACTAAAAATTTTTGATATCCATAATATATGATATTGTATATCAATATCATATTGAATATAATCTTAAAACCTGGAGAAATTTTATGAAATAAAGTTTATGAAATCTTTGTTGTATAGAAGGTGTCAAGTCTTGCCATTGAGTTGGTCACTGTAATGGATGTATTAAATTAAATTTGAATTCAATAATAAATCATTATACACGCAAAACGATTCGCTAAGCGGAGACGGCCTGTCGCCTATATTTCTAAAGATATTTTATTTTATATTAATATCACTCTAAGTTATTATTCATCTCTATTGATAATGCGATGGATTGAAAAAATGTTTTTAAATGACAATTTATTTATTTTTGAAATATAATTATTATAATATTATTCTGAATATTATTACTTTGTCAATATTGACTTATTGTAGAACGAGTCGAATAGGCTCGTTGTATAAATAGCTTGAAATTATTCAGTATACTTTAAACAAATTATTATATATAATTTATTATAATATACCTAAACTTTTTTTTTAACGAAATTCCATATTGCATCATATATTATAATTAGAACAATAAGCTTAAGTGATAAGATACAAAAATAAAGAATAGACAGAATAGACAGAAATAAGAAACATCCCATCTGAGGTACATCAGCGTGAGCTTGAATACCTAATACAAACATAGTAGCAAAAAGTTTCATGTCCCAAATATAACGCTATTAATTACATCACCAAAATAACTAAAATTGTCCTTTAAATATCAGATTTAGTTTTTAAGTTTTATAACTAAGAATTAAAAATACAACGCTAAGTTTTCCTTCAAGTAGCTATAGGGAAAACTCGAAGCTTCATTATAGGAAAAACTTTAAGTGCGTTTGAATTTTAAATTTTTTCGAAATAACGTAACGATAACGATTTATCCTCAAACGATTTTAAATATTTGTTATTACCTATTCAAAAAGTATATGTCATAGATACTTGAAAATTTTACCAGTTATTAAGATTGGAATTTTCTTTACATGATTTAATTTTTAAAATATTTTGAGTTTTTTAAAGATATTTATAGACAACTAAAATTTTTAATTTTACCGAAATTTTTTTTTTGAAGTGTCGATAAACTTTTTTCGGCCCAATAAAAATACTTGAAATTTTAATACAAAGTTTCTCATAAGTTATTCTTATAGTGATTAAAAATTTATAAGAATACATATGCACAATTTTTTTTATTAGCATTTGAATTTCAAATATTGACAAAAATTCGTCATAACCATGAATATTTGCAAATTATTTTGTAGTTCAAAATTCATAATATTGTTTGTATTTATATCTAAGGTTATACAATTTAACACCAAATTTTCCATAAGTTTTGCTTCAAATAGCTATAGAGAAAATTTGAAGCGTCATTATAGGAAAAATGTTTTGAGCGTTTGAGTTTTAAATTTTTATGAAATCGCGTAATGATAACGATTTATCCTCAAACCAGGTATTCGTATATCTATGATAATATAAGGTATTATGAATTATGATAACTACATGATAACTACACTAATTGATTAACCATGCCATATGCAAAATGCGTCTTAATTGAAAAATAAAATATTTGTTTCAAAACAGAATAATATATGACAATATTTAAATATAATATATCCTAGACTGACAAATCATCTCCGTTCAGAATCGTTTTTCGTATACAATGATACCTCTCATTGCATTAAAATTTAATCCCATCCATTAGAGAACCTACTGTACAGCAGAGCGACATCCAAGACTTACCCGCTTTTTTTTTTTTTAATTTCAAATAAAATAATCAGGTAAGTTTTTTTGTTATACCTATAACATAAGTTTAGTGTATCTTGGCATTGAGTAGATCACTGTACGAATGTGTTAGATTTAAATCAATTCTAAAATTAAATTTCACAGGTTAAATAATTTCTGGAAAAATTCTGAATTTAGTTGTAAAAATTCATGCTTAATAGGTTTGTTAAATACTTAATAGTTAAATTAGGTTAGTTGGGTATCTATTGAAATAATAAATAACTTAAACTTGTTATCTACGGTTTGCCTTCTGATCGTAACGTTACTATGTCTAACCAACCTATTTTTTGGTTGATAAATATCCTGCAAATTCTAATTTTAGTCGTGCAAACTACCTACAAGCTAAATATTTGTGTGAAAAAAAATGAGATTTTATTATGTAGGTAGTAGACTATTGCAACGTACGTATGAAAAATGATTCTGAGAAAAGCCAGCATATTATATTATATCAATAGCTTCAAAATAATTTGGAATTTTCACAAAATTTTGAAATTTAAATCCTCGGATAAATAAACATTGAATATGTTACGTGGCTTTATGCATAGGTATGTTTTTAAAAATGTTGAAAGTATTACATAATATATACAAAAAAAATTTAAAATGTCTTTAAATAGCTCATAAGGGGTAAACATATTTTTTTAAATTGCATCATATTTAAAAAATCTAATTTTGTAAGACTAGTACTGCTTAGAATTTTTAATCTCTACAATTAATTGTTTTTGAATTGCAATAAAAATAAAATCAATTTTGTTGAAAACGGATTTTTCTAAAAAATTCCTACTTTTTTAAGAGTTTTTTTTTTTTTGGGGGGGGGGGAATCTTTATATCTTAGAGAAATATTGGAAATTTTTACTTATAAGTTATAACCAAATAAAACCCGGTTTTCTGCTTCAAAACTTGATGACATATACAAAAGAAAAAAAACGCAATACTATTTCATAGTTATACCATATACCTATTATGCATCGTATGTAACCTACAATACATTTATTGCTCTATTCAAAATATAAAGGTTTAATATTTTCTATACTCTTCACCTACCTAGAATAATAATAGTAATCATATTTTAGAATAATCACAAATATTTACAAAATATTATCTCTGTACATTTTTAATGTCTCAGAACATAGAAGATAATACTCTTAAATTGTATGTAATTCGTTTAAAAGGTACCTATTAAAATAATTTGGAAATAAATAGTTTGATATTATTTAATAACCTGTTATTATAATAGTCTAATGCTTATATTTTATTATTAATGTATGCAGTATGACTATGTATACACTATGCAGTATACTATGTATGCAGTATGACTATGTATACATTATGCAGTTTAACGGAAACTAGAAAATGTTACAATAACACATGTAATGTGTTCATATTTCTTTTTCTATGATAGATCATCACATAATTGCGTGTATACACAGTTAAGTATCTAATAATTTGTGTTAAATAATCAACATTGATCAAATTATTCGTTTATAGTATTTAGTGTTTATCGTGTATTAACACGTAAAAGAGATTAAACGCTACCATTGATGTGTTCGCAGATAAATTTCTCAATGTGGGTTACTTTATAGTATTGAGTATTTAAAAAAATATGATCAATGACTGTACTCGTAATTTACAATTCTTGGACGAAATAAATCTGTCTTAAAGGATGTGTATGTAAAGGATTTGCTGTGCAAATTTTAGTTGGTGCGACAATTTTTTAAAACAAGTCTTATTTTATTACTTTAAAAAATACTAATGATTTTATGAAATTATTAATAATTGGTAAATTATATTTAATAAAAATAAAAAAAGTTTTGTTTAAAAATATAGTATACTTACTTATTCGTATATTTTTTTATAAGTAATACAATATACTATCGATGTAGTATAATAAAATAAAATGTACGATTTATTAATAATTTCAGTAATAATATTGTTGGTATTATAATAAGCGTGATCAATTTTAAGATTTTTGATAATAACAATAATTTTTACTATTGGCTTCTGAAATTTGGCATAAAATTAATTATTAGGGTTAAGGAAGCTTTAAAAAAAGTTCCTAATTTTTATATTGTTTTTAATTAGGTTGTATTAAAAATACTATGCCAAATAATTTGTTGATTTAAAATTTAGTTCATAGTTTGTATTGATATATTATTGTAATAATATTTGATACGTTTATAATATTATTCATTATCGTGGCACAATATTTAAACCTACTTAATATTAAAATGTAAGTCCATATGGACAACTTATCGATAAAGATAAATCGAAAATTATTGCATATCGAAAATTGATTGCAAAAATAATTAATTTGTATTTTGATCACGATATCCATTATATCAAAAAAAACTATTATATACAATGATTAGGGATCTTATATAATTCTATATATTATTTATAAAAAAAAGGTTGTACTTTTTTTATTTTACAATATAATTTATTAAAACAGAAAAAATTAACCTCTTCATTGATTGCAATTAAAATATATTTTTATAACATTTTTCCATTTTTTATACGTATGATTACATCCACGTATTAAGTAAACATGAGCATATAATTTACAATTTTATGTTTAGCGATCATAATAAGAAGAATTAAATCGAGTGCTTAAAAAATGTTTTCGTATTTCGTCATCAGTGACTCGTAGAACTTAATTATTTTTATGATAAATTAGACACAATCTTAACTAAACAATTTTTCTGAAAATGTTGCTTACTTACTACAGTAAAAAGTAAGTAAATCTAACTTCTAAACTATATTGTGACATTAAAAATAATGACCGTAACAATTCAGTTGTACAATTTAATTTAAATAAAAACAATAGAGACCATATTTTATATTTTGTATAAGTTATCACCAGAACTTGAGTTTTAATGCATTATGAATATATACGTATGTTCATTTGTTATTTTGTAAGGGATAAAAGATAAGATACTTTTTTTTCATTTATAAAAGCACATAGTATGCAAAAGTATGATACAAAATGTTTTTGTTTTTTGTTACACTTACCCCTGCCCGAAAGTTTAATTGGTGGAAAATACGCGTTTTTTTAACCAATGGGTCAAAATTCACTATCAACTCAGATTAAGTTTATTAAAATTACCTATTTTAAACCCATAAAAATCAGGTGTATAATATTAGTAAAGGAATTACGAGTTTTCGTTCTTAAATGTGCATTTTTAAAGTTACTTAAAATTGTTTTATTTTACGAGTGAATACAAGTTTTAATAAAAGTTTAACTAAATAGGTACTTGCATACAGTGGATGCAATTTTATGAATACATTTGTTTCAACAATTTAACTTTTCGAATACATCAAAATGGATTTCTAGGAAATATTTTTTTTTTATTATAAACTATAATAAAGTTTATGAATCAGGAAATCAAAAACGTTAATGTATTTTTTTAAATTTATAAACAGAAGTTGTCATAATTTATACACAATCCTCGGATTTATATTCGTTTGGTAGTTACAAGTATTTAATTTAATATTAGATACCATTAAATTTGTATTAATGTTAAAATAAGAACAGAGCTATAATCGTTTACAGATATTTATATATTTAAAATGAGAAATAGATAATTATATAAATTATTTGTATCAATAAATGAAAGTCAACCTTAGAAAAATAATGTAGGTATGAAGGTAATTCAAATTTTAAAGCATAATATAATTTTTTGATTTGCGTGTTGTAAAGTTTAGATGATACGTTTTTATATACGTTATGATTGAAATCCCAATTACTAATACCTAATTAAAGTAGCTATATACAAAAGGTATATAATTTTATGATCCTAATTCATGATATTTAGGATTTTAAATATGCACTTACATATTAAGTTATAATTTAAAAACTAAAAAGTTACTGGAATTCAACGAAAGTCAAAAACGAGTGTCTCCTTTTAATTTTCATATTTTTTTTTATTAAAAACATGAAATCAGTAGTATTTAAAAAATAGATATAATCAATATTAGATAAACATTATAATTAATTTAAATTTTTTTTTTATTTTAAAATTATGAGAATGTTATGTATTATTAATCGTGATATTTTAAATTATAATGTTTTATAATTTATTTAAGAAAATAATTTACATTTTGTACAGAAAATTAAGCATTTATCATTAAAGTTTTAATTTAATCCGTTAATTACGTACTATATGTTTTATAATAATATACGTTTGTATAATATAAAAATAACCATTATTAAAATTGTTTAAAAATTAAAACAAGTAGAAAAGTTTAGTTGTGTATTTCAATTAATTTAACGATTCAATTTAAACTTTAAATAACTTATTTAATAAATGTAAAGTTGTAAAAGACGGTATGTTTTTTAGAGAACTCTCAGTAGGTAATACTTATTTTAATTAGATAACTGAGCGAAGTCACAAATTACGTGTATTGATATGACAACATTTTAAAGTAATTTAAATTTTTGCTTTTATAATAAATTTTAGTGTGTAATAATATTTTAACTTTTGCTATACTGAATGTATCATTAGATACTATCTTCTATGTATTTAGCCATCACATATTATCATATTATATTTTATAAATACAATGTCAAGTACAAGATATGTGTAATATTATTAGCATCTATTCTTCATACTATAAAATTAACCTGGGATCCAAGTATCAATAATAAAAATAAAAAAAGGCGTGTAAGTCGTGGATGTCGCTTTGCTGTACAGTAGCTATAGGTTACAAGTGGGTTACTGTAATGGATGGAATTAAATTTGAATCCAATGATATTATATCATTGTATACGAAAAACGATTCTGAGCGAAGACGGTTTATCTGTCTAGGATAGGTATATTATAGATTATTAAAAATTTTCAAATCTTAGATTTAAAAAGAAAATTTTTTATGAATTTCTAGTTTGAAATAATTTGCGAATTTTCGTGATTTTTACAAGTGTTGTCAAAATTCAAACTTTGAATGCTTGTAAAAAAAAAATTGTGACTACGCATTTCTTTTATTTTTCAATTTATATTGTAAAAATATATTATGAGCCTTGTGTTAAATTTTCAAATCTTAGATATAAAAAGGAAATTTTTTATGAATTTCTAACATAAAATAATTTACAAATTTTTGTGATTTTACATTATATGTTTTCAAAATTCAAACTTTGAATCCTTGCAAAAAAAAAATTGTGGCTATGAATTTCTTTTATTTTTCAACTGCTATTGTAACAATATGTTAAGAGCCTTGTATTAAATTTTCAAGCTTTTCTGCCTAACAAATAAATTTTTATCGATATTGATTAAAAAAAAACTAATAATGATCGAAAATTTCAAATGCCTATAAATAGTTAGACTTAAGTCAAACATTTTTGAAAATTGTTGGATAGAATATACTTATATAATTATATAAACATTCGGTGAAAATTTCATGTATCTACGGTAATTTCTTTTAAAGTTACATCAAAAACCAAAATCGATGTTGTCGAAAACTGAGTGTGCGTAAAATTTCCCGTTTTTCCCTTAATTTTTAGTTTGTTTTTCTTATAGAAAAGTATTAAGAATTTTTCACTTTTGATCCCCCAAAGTACCAACTAGATTCATTTTCTGATCGCACGAGGTACTGAAGTCAAAAATCGAAGCACTTTTACTGCCCCAAAACGTGATGACAGACAAAAAAAAAACACACACACACACACACACATCATGATAAAATCAATACATTCATCGCTCCGCTCAGAATCTAAAATGTTCATAAATTAGTATCGATTAAGTTTATTACTACCTATCTCAAATCGAGTTAATTAAAATTTGCAAATAATAATATTATTTTAAATTAACCTAAATCTGTATAAAGTTGAACCAGATACAAAAGAGTTACACCTAACTAATGTAGGCCACAAGTTACAATGGTAGGTATTCAAATTACTTGCAATGTATGAAAATTAACCTTCCTCTCGAGTATGCGAATTTGTATTTACTTCTATTAGAACGGTGACAAAGACCATACAGGTGGTCACATAAATTGTTGTAAACGTTCCTTTTTTACTTCTAAACAATACTAAAAATGTAATTGTCAAAGTATCCATTCAAATTAATCACCAAAGTAATTAGCGTTTCTGTTAATAGATTCGTGTGGCATTTTAACTCGCACAAAGCAGTTCCATATCGTGCGTTTAATTATTATTCAATTTATACTCCATTAGACAATACAGTATAAAAAAAATATATAGAAAAGAACATTCTAATTATATTATAATAACAATAATAATTTGTTTATTGTGTGCGTTTTAATTATCTCATACGAAAGGGAGGCGGCAATACTATGTTGTCAGGTCGGTACCCTTTTAGTTTTGATTGCGTATTGAATTTATTCGTGTGAATGGACGACAAGAAAAATAATGTGTTTTTGGTCAAGGTTAATACAATTAAATATTTGCAAGGCGATGACATTTTAGGGAGATTTTCTATCAATTAAATTGAAAAGGGTACTTTATCTTTCACGTATGATTATTTCTAGTATAAGTTCATTGAATTTGAAGGTTATGCAATTAAATAATGTATACTTTTTGACTTTTATATTTATATTATAATTTTCATAATTCAAAATAATAAATGCATGGTTCATATTAAACCACTTTTAGTTTATATCCATTTCAATCTAGTATTTAAATTTAATAATTCATGAGAAAAGTTAAAGTATTAAAAATAAATATTCTATTTAAAAAAAAAAATTTTAAATTAAATTTAACAACTATTTATTGGTACAAAAACGCGTTTATACAAAGTTTTTAGTATATTTATAATTTTATATTTTTTTTTTATAAAATCATATTAAGAGTATAGGTACTTGAATTGTCTGGCTTACGCAGATTTAGTATAATAATATATGAGAAATACAGTCAAGCTCTACTTGGTGACAAATACAACGCGAGATTTAGAAGATTTTACGTTGAAAATTACACAAAGATCAATCAATGGAGTAATGACAATAATAGAAGAAATATCCGAAGAGTTAAAACACAGTAGTATGTAGACAAATAAATATCAGAATTTTGAAGCTACGAGTTTCATATATGTATAGTGTTGGTATACATATAAGAAAAATGCTTACGAGAAAATAAAAATGATTTGTATCAAATAATTACCTACGTAAATATAATAATATTGTGCATAATATCTATAATGATATTTTTGAATTGATGTGTATGAGGGATTTAGTTTTAAATATTTAAATCTATTATAATAAAATTAATAATTTTATCAATTTTCAACTACAAAATAATTTGATAATGTTCGTGATTTTGAAGAATTTCGGAAAAATTATAACTTCGACCTTCGATCTCCAAAATTTCAAACTAGATCCAATTAGAAACTATTCTCAATATTGAAGATTATTGAATTTTATGTTTTTTTTTACAGTAAAAAGTGCTTTCGGAATTAAAAATGATAAATTTTCCTTAGACTTCATAATATCTTACATTAATCACTTCACCCGAAATCTAAAATTGGTTTAATTGATATACTATTATTATTACCTATATACGTTTTATAAAAATGGAACTAACATTTTATGTTTACTTCAAAATTGTTTTTGAATGAGAACATTTAATTTTATCTATAAATTAACTAAATTATATTATTTATTGTGTTTGTAGAATATCTAATTATTTATAAAAAAAAACTGTTTTTAAATATAATAATTGTATGTTAATTTTAAGTATAAAGTAATAGCTACAAATTATTGAATAATAACAATACATATTACACATTTATGTTTAATACGTACAAATATTAACTAAAATATTATTCTAATAGAATTGTGTGAATTGACTATCATTATAAATTCTAATTATAGGTAAGTACTTGTTATTTATAATTTATAAATTATTGGTTGTAAATTATAACTTATAATAGGTACATTATGTAAAATGTATTTGAATAATACATCCATAACTCATAAGTACAACTTTTTAAGGAAATTCGCATGGACATTAATATGAATTTGAGTGATTCTATTAAAAAAAAAAAAACAAAACAATAAAACTATCAATACTTATATTAGTATTAAAATTGATTTTATACTACCGCATCTATGTTTATATTATCGTATATGGCTTAATCGATGAACTTTGACATTAATATGATTTTAAGCGATTCCGTGTTTAAAAAAAAAATTATAGTAATAATAAAAATTTATACTTAGATTAGATAGGATTAAAATTGATTTCATACCACAACACTTATGTTTATATCGACTTATATGGAACTTAATCGGCGAAATTTGATGACTGATCATTTTAATAATGCTTATTCTTCGGGCTTACCACGAAAATACAACAACTTGGAAAATTTAGTATGTAATTGTGTAACGAGACTACAAGATGACAACGTAAAGTTTTTTAAATAAAATATTTATGTATGACCCGAGTGGGTATTTAGGGATACGGATGTCCGAAAAGGCAGTCGAGTATAACATAATATAGTATAGCCTAACATGAAGTCAGCGTTTCTCATGTTCAACGTTCCATCAACAAAAAATAATTGACTTCAGATGGTTGCGTTCACATTGCTATATATATATATATATATACAGGGTGATTCTTTTATCAAACAACACTTATATGGTGTTCGTGTGTATATACCACCTAAAATACACCTATAACACACAAACACCACCCAAAACCACCCAAATTTGGGAGGCTATATCTTGAAAACGGATTAACGAAAATTTAAAATTTAAACGCAAAAATTCATTAAAAAATAGCATTTTTAGTTTATGACATCTTAAGTATAGGAAAAAAATATATAGTTCTAGAACAAGATGGATCTAAAATTTTGAAAAAAAAAAATTGAAAAAAGTCAATAGTTTTTGAAATAATGAGTGTTGTTTGATAAAAAAATCACCCTGTATATGATGATGAAAATGAAATAAATAAAATATAACAACGTTATGATTATAATAAAATATACTATGATATTGTTTATCGTCTAGTATTTAAATAAATAATTAAATATATATCATCTTATAATATTGGTCATTAGTCCTAATTGACTGAAAGGTAAAACGCTGTCTATTGGAATATCTATATAGTATAAGTATCTTGTTACATTATCAAAATCTTCTCAACAAGTAAAACGGCTATACAAAAATAGAATTAAAATCAATTGAGCTTATAAAGCATTTTTTTATGACGGAGAAAAAATTAAAACGGATTGATTAGGTAATAGTTGGTGGGTAATTAATTGAAATATGTTTTCAACTCCATGTGTGAATTTTTTTTTTTGGTAAACATTTTCAATTATTTCGTCAGTAAAGAAATCCGCTATGGACGCTTTATATAAAATGATATCATCTTATAATAGTTATATCAACATTTAGCTAATCAAAAATCAGATGAGTATTAAATCCCGGAAAACGTATACTGAACATTTGTTCCTCATCAAAATAACATATTATTAAGTCAATATTATCTTTAAGTTCATAAGAAATTCAAAAATATACAATCGAATTCAACCATTGAAATACATTGTATAATGTAATTATATTTTTTAATGTAGATGATATAGGTAATTGTTTAGGTATTTTGGACACTTTACACCATCATCTTATCATATGTAGACTATTTAGCATCACAAAACGATGTGAACTTTAAATCATCTATCCACTGAAGCTTATAGTAATAGCTAGTATATAATATTCATAAAAGTGTGATAAATGATTTATTATTTTAATGATTTGGAAATTTGGAATATCAAGTGTTAAAAGTTTTTGATAATTTAAACTTTTACTCGCCTAATAATATGTATATCAAATAGGAACAAATCATTTTTATTTTTTAAAAGACAATTACTCAAAATAAACTTTACTGGAAAATGGGAATAGGTAAGTTTTCTTGAAAGTTTCGAGCACAAAACGGCAAGTGCATTTTCTTATAAATCAAAATAAAAAAAACTGTTGTTTAATAAAGACACATGGTAAAAATGAGTATTTGAATGTATGTTTTTTCGATTTAGTTTTATCATTCATGGAAGATTACCTTGAATACGATGAACTACGTCAAAATGTCAACCTGTTGCATCGTTTGTTATATAATAGTTTTGAATATTATTATTAAATAATAATAATACAATTATGGTTTAACGATAGGTATAAAGAAAAAAATATTAGTTTTGTATTTCAGTATATATAATTTAAACAAGAGGAGTGGACTTTACGATCATGCTTCCTAGTTTCTATGCATATAATTTACGAGTCTGAAATGGAATATAATGGCATATTGCACAACCAAATTTAATATAGGAATTCATATTTCATTATACTTTAACGAACTACAGTAAACACAGTTAAACAGGACATGCGATACGCACTGACTGCGTTTATTTGCAGTATACACGCATAGGTGGAATTCTGGTGGGTTCTATATTATTCGGGAGCTAATAATGATGATAAAAAAATAAAATGTCTCATTTATTTCAAAAAAACATATTGTTACAATTTCGCCGTGGATAATGATAAAAAAAATAGTAAGAAACATTAAACAAATAACAATATAGTAAAAGATTTAGTAAAAGATTTAGTTAGATAAATGACAATAATAATATTAAAGTCTGAAATACGCGAAATACGCGAATAACATAATAATAATATATCATTATGATGTTGATGCTGTAACAATAAAAAATATATATATATATCATTACGACTTAGGAGTTAAGAGTATAAAATAAAAAAAAAATGCTACAAATTTCATTTTTTTTTTTAATAGTAAATGTCTGTAATGATTTAAAGTGACTGTGGTATTTATATATTTTTAACTGAATTAACTATAAATAATTATAATTATTTTAACTTATTTATTTATGAATTTAAATGACTTTAATATTTTATATATTTTATAATACACTTATACATAATAGGTACTATTAATTACGCCAAAACGTCCTAAATCCCGGAACTGCAAATGATTATGGCTTTAGAAATATTATTAAAACCGCATAATTGATAAAATTCTTTATCCTTTATATAACACCTGACTCCTGAATAAAATTGAACACTTTTCTTTCGTTGAAAACATTTTTAAATTTGTTATTCTAATTCAAATTAGATGAGTCATAACTAGTACGTGATTATACGAATATTAATTATGAAATTTATAGTTATTAGTTACCTTCAAATATATAACCATCCATAAAGCATAAATAAAAAAATTATATTTAGGGATTATTTAAAACAGAAAAACTCGAATTTGTATAATAGTTGGTTAAATTTACTAATAATACAGTGGTCGATATTTATTAGACTCACGGTTAATTTATTCATTCACAATGATTTTGGTTAAAAACATCTGGTCTTGATCTGTACGTCTAATAATACATAGCATAAAATAAAAATCGTTTATTACACTCACACTTCGGTTAATTAGGTAATTTTGAACCAAATAAGAGAAAATTCAATAAACTCTTGGTGGATTTTTTATCTACAGTTATTAATTAATTAGGCACCTAGCATTTATATACTAACAATATTTAACAACTTAATTTTTTTATTGAACAATATTTTTTCTATTAAATTCCCATACGTTATTTTTACTGTCATAAATAATAACTGAAATCTCAATAAAAATTTAAGGTAGGTATATATAAGTATATATTTTTAATTGTTTTGGGGCTTTTCACCTCATTCACTCATTTACTCATTTGAGTCATTCGGTTAATGGACTCAAATGGTCTGATTCCAAAATGAGTCTAAAAGCGGTGACCACTATTACACCAGGTAAAAGGTAACTACATTATTATTTTTAGTGGCGAAACTTGGATTTTTTTATGATGGCTGATATTTTATATAATAATCCTCATAGGTAGCTAGGTACTTATTTTTATTTACAACTTCGGGGTAAAAAAAGATATACCTTATTCTGTGATAGTAGAGCCTACATTTTATACGTTTAATTATATTTGATAACTGATAACTGATATCTAGGTAATTTATAATAAAAAAAAGTTCAATATGTAGGACGGTGGCTGGTGGATGCTTCATGTTGTTATTGCATTACATGTCGTCTATATAATACATAGTTATTGGCGTTATTGAGGCGGGTAAGGTGCATGTATTATCACAATATGAAGTTTGATAACAAATTGTATTACATCATTGAAATGTAATGGAATTCAAATACTATTTGTAAACACATCTAACTAGGTAGTTGGATAGTTAAATATTTTGTTTTTTTTTTTTCAATAATTAAAATTTAAACGTCTAACATAAATTGTGCTTCAATAATTGCAATTTCAAGAATTCATCTGTATATAGAACAGAAACAAAACATAATATTGATTTACTACGAATACATATAGTAATGTTGTAATATTTCGGTAAAAATGTATCGCAAATAAGCGTAAAACATCTCGGTTTTTCATTAGTGTTTCGTACAGCCCAGCCACGAAAACGTTAAGATCTTGTAAATTGAATGACAATCTACAATTAATAATTTATTTGAAATGTTTCTTTTACCCTTTTAGACGATTTTCTATTGACCTGCGCTATCGTTTTCAATCAATAGATTACTATAGAACGTTTTACTATCTCGAAAATGTATCTTACCAGAATAAAACAAGATTGTAAAATCGACGGTCTTGTATAGGCAAAATTATTTCCCGCCCAAAATTTCAAATGACGAAATATATTCGTTTAAACTCAACGTTGTCTTTACGGTATATGATTTGAGAATTTCGTATTTTCTTGTAATTCGAAAAGGTTTATGTCTCATGATGCGACATTGACAGTATCTCCGAAATAGCAGGTTGAATCACGTCAACCGAGGTAGGTAAGTCGAGTAATATTGTGTTAAGATACAGTAATAAAATAACACGAGGTTATAATGCAATCATTGTGACGATTACTGCACTTAAAATATATCGTATAAACATAGGTACCTACTATATTATGTCTGTATTCAATGTAAATAGACGTACGTGACTGTAATATTAATATATTATTATTATTATTATTATTCTTTATCACGTATCATACTATCATATATTTATTATTTTAGAGATGAGGCAATTATTATTGTAAAAAAAAAAAAAAAAAAAAAAATGGTTTATTATAGATAAACGAACAGTCACTAATGGCAAGTTACAGATTGAAAACACTCGGCGTGACGGCGTGTGCAACTATCTTCTTCTGCAGTTTTGGTCGCTCGACGTTAATCGTTTAACGTTCGTTTTTTTTATAGAATTTCCAACACTGTCGTTATAATAACTTACTCGTTTACGAATAATTATCGATGCGAAAAACCATCCGGACGAGGATACATTATAATATTATTGTCGAATTCGGAACCGGTTCTCTACGCACATACCTAGGTATAGGTATTATCTAATACTCGTCGAAAACAACGGTGCATGTTATGGCGCGCGTGTTATCTGTAAACTATTTGGAAATTAAATCGTGCTCATCTTAAAAATATACAATACCTACAAAATAAAACTTCGAATAGACGTCCTTTGAATGCCATGCGTCCGAGGTCGGATATGATCCAAAACAATTATGTATCATCGTTCATGTAGTACGGTTGTATGTGTGTGTGTGTGTGTGTGTGTGTGTGTGTGTGTGTGTGTGTGTTTATTTTATTTATCTGTATGGGCACTATAGGTAGGTACTATCGTTTTGGAAGATATTTCAAGGTCACTATATTTAAAAACGGAAAAAAAAATTAAAATAATCTAATGAAATAGAAAATATCTAACCGCACACCCAGATTACATCATAACTGGTCCAGATGGTTCGCGTGATTAAGTTTCGAGAAGATTTCCGATTTTTTACGGCACCGGTGCATGACCTCACCATGTTTACACATTGTCGTCATCTCACACGGTATCCATATTATCGTGATTGTTGAATTGTTCCCCATGCTCCATCTTTTGTATAAGCACTTATTACTTTGTATGTGTGGCACTGACACTGTTTCTAAATTAATAATGATCGTCGTCCATGGGTACTATATAAGATAGTCATACGTGCACATCCATGGCAGAAATGGTCATGATGCATTACGATATGAAATAGGTGCATTTTTTTTACTACTTATTAGTTATTCGTGTCAAAAACATTTCTTGAAATCTTAAAACGTTATTAAGATTGACCCGAACTTGAAACTGATTTTACGCTACGTTTGAAACGCATATTATGCCATATTGTGCATATTATTTTATGCTTTGCAATTTAAATAAAATTATTATTATCACTGAGGCTTAAAATTTATCATTATTTTAATTTTTATTGGAATTATAGTCCACGTTTCGATTTAAAAAAAAATATAGAATATAGAAGTTTTGATGTTTTTTTTAATACTTATCAGTCACACGGATACTTTTAAGATTTTTAAAATTACAGTTATTAGGCTCTGATATTTAAAAATGATCAAGATTGAGTAAAGAGTAATTAATTGAATTTATTGCGTACAATGTATAATATTTTATATTATCCAACTTTAACTAAAATTGATAATAGCACTGAAATTAAGTTTGATAAAACATTTTATATCTTGAAGAGTAGAATAGTAGGTACATAAACATAAACAATAACACTCAACTTCAAATGGCTTGTGTTCTATTAATCCATCATGTTGAAACTTAACTTTGAAATCATAATTTAAGAAGTCAAACTTGCTGAAAAATAAAATTATGTTTGAAGAAAATGCATCCCACGCGCACACTCAATATCACTCGAATCCTATAATTTCTAATCCTTCCTCTGCCACCATTCCCAAAAATTCTCCTCGTCGCCTAAAACGTAACTGGTTTCGTGATTTACTTATATAATCAGCCAAATTTAAAAAAAAAACTAATTTATTAATAAATTAAAACAAAAATAAAGAATTATTATTAAACTAGTGTCACTAGATTCCCACTTATAGCACGCCTACATGCCTTGTACATAATATTCTAAAATGTACTTATTGTATCAATATTCAATTGAATACAGATTGTAAATATATTTGTTTTTTTTATTAATAAAAAAAAATGCATCGAAAAAAATTATGCTCTTAAACTTTGTATCTTATTATTGGCGACGCGTTGGAATTAAAAATATCAAAATGTTTAAAAAAAAAAAAAACATTATATGTGATGTAGGTAAATAAGATAAAAATATATAGGTACCTACAACTTAAACGTCATTATATTATGATAGTTGC
Source organism: Diuraphis noxia (assembly GCF_037042655.1). NCBI lineage: Eukaryota > Metazoa > Arthropoda > Insecta > Hemiptera > Aphididae > Diuraphis > Diuraphis noxia. Next base: position 52,576,574 of record NW_028301713.1, read on the forward strand.
GTATTTAGATATGAAAAAATAATATCGATCCCTTCATTTTTTGACATGGCAAAAATGGCCTAATATAGGATCATAATATTATCAATTAAACTAAATATTGTGAAAATGTAAAACACATAATTTACTGAGAATTAATTTTTACAACAACTGTACGGTCGGCTAGCTGTGTCATTTTGTTTATGTCTTAGCGAATAACCGAAAAAAACAATATCAAATGTACCTATTATTTTTATTTAACACGTCATATTTATTTATTTTCTTACGACCATCAATAAGTTCACGCATTTATACATTTTATCTTATTTCTATTTTTATCTGTAAATGGTTTTTACATAATAATTCATTATATTGAACGGGAAACTTTTGCTCAAAGTGCTTCAACGCTTTTGTGTTTCTGCAAATGTTTCAATCATTAAGCAATATTATAAATGAATCTCACGCATTTTATAATAATGTCTTATCATGAAAACAGAGTTATATTATTACGCCACGCTCTTATAGTCTTGAACCAAAACTACATTATAATAATAATATCGATATTTCAAAGGATGGAGAAATGAAATCACGTATTGAGCACTGTTATATTATTTTTTGGTACCTGTGTCGGTTTGATTTTAGTATTAAAAAAAAAAAAAATAGAACTATTTTCTGCAGCAATGCGCAAAATGAATCACATTATTGTAATATTTAGTGCTTAAGTGATTGTGACAATGATCAATGATTATAATATTTTATAAGAATTTCGAATAATATATTTATGTATTTTTTTAAGCTTTATGTTGGGTTATTGGGTAAAGTATAGAGTCAATTCCTAGTTATCGATTAGGGGCTATTATTAGCCTCGTTGAATTATTTATAGGGCAGAAAACCGAAAGGTCGCACGAGAATATTTTATATTTTATTAGTAAACAATATGATTTGATTTTATATTAGCGGATAATTCGTTTATTATTTCCAAAATGTTATACAACTCTTAATACCTTTATAATATGTATAGGTAGTTAAGTGGAAATAAACCATATGAATAAAAATCATCATCGATATTTAAATAACAATAATATATTATAATTATTCAGTACTCAATGATTATTAACACTTTGTACAAATTTGACCTTTAATAAAGAATAATATTAATGGTTGGTTTTTTTGGTGACATAAAATGTTTGTTTGGACGCATTTTGTTACAACAACTACATTTGAAGTATTTCAAACAATTAAAACATATAAATTAGGCGGTAAAATACGATTGCGCGCATTTTACCTTTTTCATAACACGATTGCGCACGTTTTAATGGGACAATAGAATATACATTTTGGGTGAAATGTATGTACGATTGCTCTTAAAACGTCATGCGACGTTGCCAAATAGACATAATTTAATTTAGTGCTTGTAGCTTGTATGAAAAAAAATTGAAATTAATTTAATTTTGCTTGAGCTAAGAGTTTTTAATAATTTAGTCCAAATTCATACAGATTCAATGTAATTAATAATAAAATAGACGAACAAATCATAAAAGACATATAAGAATTACCTTGATATGTTAATTAATGTATACCTACCATCAACAAACAAAAAATAAAACGAGATTATAATATTATTTTTACAATTTCTTAGGTTTAAAAAGCTGACTAAGTTCATTTAAATAAATAATTAATTCGTCAGGGGTCTTGTAATTTTTATAATTGTTATATAAACTAATAGTTTTATTATTAAGTAGCTTATCTTTTTTTGCTATTTTATTAATAGAACCTTTTTAGACGATCGAATACAATTTTGTGGACGTTTCGGCTTGCGTTTGAATTAAAACAGAAATGACTACTGGAACTGCAAACTGCAGGATAAGGATGACATGCATAAAACTGTCCATTAAAGGTACGGTGAAAACTTTTCGGGCAATTTGTAGTTCTTAAATTAAAAATGAAAATGTAAATTTCAGTTAGAAAAAAAAAATTTCTTCATTCAGAACGCACTTCGTTTACTGGTTCCATGATGATAAATGATATTATTACAGCAGATATTAGTAGGTAACTCAACTACATTCATGTGATTATATGGCGGGAATTCAAAATTACGACAAAAGATGAGATAATCAGAAAAATACGACATTAATTATCTTAGAATTTGTATCATCGTGTTATTAAATTTGTTACTATTGTTGTTGAAAGGCAAGTGAAAGAACTTAATAATAATGCCTTTTATGGTTAGAAAGTCATTTTATAATAACTGAACGATGATCAAATTTGGAAAGGATAAATATAATATTTAATTTGATAAAAAGAACATTTTTCAATAGTTTTTGGTAATAACGATGACTTTCTGCTAGTTTTTAAAATATTATATTATAATTTATAATATTAATCTCTCGATGAATGTGATTTAGCAGCAAGGATACATTTATAACAATCATAGTAGAATTACAGTAAAATATAGGGCATAAGCATAACTTTTTATAAGTTCAAGAGAATTATGATCAGACCACAAAAATAATTAAGGTTTTTTATCCTTCATAACTGTCAACTGCGGTTTAATAACTTTTTTTATCTTTCAACTGAGGGATTCGGCATGATTTTATCTGTGACGTAACGAAATGGGTTAGTTTAAATTCTGGGTATACGTCATCTTATTGAGACACATTTTTAATTCTTCTTCATCAATATTATTAATTTATTTTTTACCTATTTAATCGTAGTAATCAGTAAATAATATCATAGTGTTTTGAATGTATACATAATATATTAAACGTTGGTAGTGTACATTATATTATATCAACAACATTTTGTAAGAAGTATGACGAAGTTTCTTTCACAATAGTAAATATCTATCCGACGTGTTCACTGGCTTGTGTATACCTACCCATATTACTCGTTTCGGCTTATCAGCTTGTGTTCAGTTCAACCTGCACACTGCGCTCTGTATGTGATAAATTTAATATTGTAAATTGTAATATTACTTTGAAGATCAATAAAATTGTTATAGAGGATCATTAATCTTAAGTGAAACTAGACATTAATGAGCTAAAAATTAATATTAAGTTGCAATCTTAATGTAATCTTTAATACGTCGTTACTTTGTTTTTTGAAATTAATTTTTTACTCAATTAGTTACATTTTATAACACAATTAATGTGTTAAATTTGATTTAATTGTATATAGATAATTAAGTTAAATTTTAAATTGTATATTACCTAACCATTTATTTATAGCTTTGTTGCTTTATGAAATATTAGATAAGTATCAAAGGATAGGTAACTGAACCAGACTTGATTTCAAGATTATTTTAGAAATCACTAAATATTGTTAAACTTTCATCATTTAAACAATAAGTAAAGCTTTAAAATGTATAACTCAGTTTAATTTTTGAATGAATAAATAACGCTCAATTAATTATTAAAACGAACCGTTTCCTCATATTCTGGTACTTCAATAAAACCACATCATGGTATATTATAATTAAATTTTTAAAAGTCAATTTTGTGTATATAAAATTTCAAACAGAATAGTTTGGTATGGTCAATAATTCATAGCAAACGATTGTTTCAATATTGAAACAGTTGCAATGTTGTTAAACCTTATATTGTGTACATGGATATAAATTTCAGCTTGAATGGATATAAAATGATATACCAACCACATTATGTGCCATGTCTAATATTCTACTTGGCTATGAAATATACAGTTCAAGTTTATTGAAATATATAATATGCCTGTAACATTTCTTGATTTTTGCTACTCATCTTGCAGTACGCTGTAAAATTATATTCTTGTAAAACATTTTAAAGGCTTTAAACCCACTTTTTTCTATATATGTTATACTATAGAACAACTTGAAGAAACTGTTTTTCACGAAGTGTCTTGTTTTATCCAACACAAATACCGTTATGCGTATAAGTTAATATTATTGTCTATATTTAATGTATTTTATGAGTTAAAATTATTATTGTTAGTATTATTGTTCAAATATTTCGAAATATGACATCTTGATTGAATGAAAACCTCTGTTTGTTTTGACATATTATTCTAGAGCATTTTTATTGGTTATAATTTTGATTTATAAAATTCTAAGACTAACAGTTGTTTTATCTACATAGAAATATAAAATTACGTGTAACGCATCTAGAAATAAAATGTTGTAAGTAGAAAAATTGCCTTAAAAATTAAATGTAAAACAATAATTAATTAGAAACGGAGAAATGAATGATGTGTTGATTTTATGATGATGATGATGTGTGTGTGTTTCGTTCTTATTTGTTTAATTGAGGGAAATAATTGAAAACAACGAAAAAATAAGAAAATTAATTTTACTCAAAACCAATTTTTCACAACATTTAATTAGCTTATATTTTTTGTAGATAAATCTTAAAAAAATGTATATTATTGAAATGATCAGTAAATAAACATATGCATATCAATACTTAGAAACCAAAATCTATTTACCCAAAATTTGATTTGTATGTATCGGTACCACAAAAATATTTCGTTTTGGAATAAAGAATTAAAAATAAAAAAACATGGATAATAACAAAAAATTAAATTTTTTCTCCTAAGTTATATGTCGTAACTATTTAAAATTTTGTGAAAGAATATTTTTAAAGATATTAATAGTTTTTGGAATAATAAGTGTTCTTCTATATAAAAATCACTTACATATCTACCTTGCTAGTATCTACAATGTGTAAATAACTATTTTTTTTATACTTATTATATGTAATAATATTTAGAATTTCGCTAAAAGAAATAACAATTATTCCTTAAGTATAAATATGATAATCGTAAGTATTTCCAATAAAATAAAAATCCTTATTAGGAATGTCAAATAAAGAGTGTTTTAGACACAAGGTTATGAGATTTAAGATGAATCAGTACTAAGACGTTTAAAAAGAAAGTCTTAAATCCACTGAATAGATGAATCATTAAGAAGAGTAGCACAAGATATACTTGCCTAAAGCACCCGTGATCCTTGAGCTTGATTGATTTTAGAAATGTTAACAGTTTATATCATACGTTTTATTTAACGCCTACTATACTAAATGGCATACATTTTATTAAAGTAGCTTTTTTTAAATTTATTTGTTCACTTTAAAATTAAAATATATTATGATGGTAGTATAAACTTTTAAAGTCTTTGATATAATATCTATTTTTTATTTTTTTAAATAATAAATACATTATAATTATAATTGTGATAAACATAATATTATACTCATTGGAATAAACTGAGGCAAAAAAAAATTATTACATAGTTTTAACCCGAGATCAGGTACTGTTGCGGGTGACGCATTGTGTTTGTGTTTGTTGTGACTTGTGAGCAGTGATCTACCAAAATTAAAAATGTCTGATTGAGACTACCTATGTATAATAATATAAACAACAATAACCCCTCCTCTCTCACGACCCCTAACTGACACTATCTGTTATAAAGAGGTTTTACTCTCATTGTAAATACATCGCAAGTCGTTCTTACTTCCCATAAGATATTATGCTCAAATTAATTACGGGAATTTATTTCAACATATTTTACACAATTTTATGTTCAATAATCACATTTTTAAGTTTAAAAACTGTTTTGAATTTTTAAAATAGGGGATCAACAAAATATAGCTTAGCTAAAATATATTTTCTATCTCTTGTTCTTGATTTATTTATTTTTGTTACTACTTTTGTAAAAGTGTCATAAAGTTCCATATGATGATCGGAATGGGACACATGTGGTACTTTAAGTTTGTCAAAATTAATATATAACAGTATATAGACAACTGTCAAGTTATACAAAAATACCGGATAGGTGAAATTATGAATTTTTATGGTTGAATATTTTTTAAGATGATATGACATAACTTTAAGCATATATTATATCGTTAAGTTGGAAATTGTTTTCAAATAATTTATTCTACAAAAGACATTATAATATTTATTACCAAATATGGTGCATGTATTCAAAACTTGGATGAATTTGATTTCAACAATGGTTTTAGTATAACTAAAACGATTGTTAATTTTAAAATTGATATTTCCAGTTCTCAGAAATTACCTATAAAATTGATATTTTTGTAATAAATTAGTACTTTTACAATATTTCCATTTTATTTCTTGAATGTTATAAAAAATTACAAGTTTTATTTATTTAAGAATCTTTTTGAATAATATGGTTGGCAATAATTGTTTCAAATTTAATATGTTATATTACACGCTTCGATAGCTCTTCATACAGCGGCTTGTAACCGTACAGTATGTGAATAATGTTTTACGTCCCTGTAAACTTTCAATGCAAAATAAGCTTGTATTGTATAGGTATTTTACTATTTTAATCAATTTTAAAGACATTTTCTCAATAATGTGGATTAATTAATTTTGAACGGGAAATTGGGTTTGGAAAATGATCTATGAGTATTTATTTCTCAATGCGTGTTTATATATTGTGTACTAAGCTACAAGATTATATAGTGTGTTGATTGTGAGTATATAATATGACTAATTAGAGTTGAATAATGCTAAAACTATAGACTATAGTGTATTGATTATAAGTATTGTTAATGAATAGTACTTTATATGTATAATTATGTTATAATATAATCTTAAACAAAAGTACAAAACTATTATTTATTTATTTAGTAAATAATCATTGGAGGAGTTTGTACAAAATAAGTATTCAAAAAAAGATTATTTTCATAAATAGATTAATAGTTTATAAGCTAAAAAAAATCTAAAGGAGCTGAACAAATAAAATATTAATAACCGGGAAACTCACAATAATATTATTTGTTAAAAGTTAAATTATCATATTTATAAATAATCGCATACGAAAAATGATGCTGACAGAGAGCTCTCAGAGGTCTGTTATTCTATATTTTTAAGAAAATTTTTTGTAATTTTTATAGTAACCTCTATTATATAGTCATAGTGCTATGCAAATATTGGCTTAACATATGTTGAACTAATCCTAGTCAAAATTATTTCATATTTTTTGCTATAAATGATTATAATATAATGTATCATACAATATCATTATCACACATAGAATAGTATGGAATGGTTTAAAAGTTCAAAAATAACTTAAAATGTATCTAAATATTTTGAATAGTTCATTGTTTATAGAAAGTTATAATTTAAGTATTAATAGAATGCTTTATGTTGCAAGTTTTAAGTTTCTATGATTAATTATTTTTAGAATTAAAATATAATAACTAACATTTTTGAGGCAATATTTATAAAAAAAAATACCAATAAAACGCTAAAAAGCGAATGTTAAAATTGCTATGATAAGCTCAAAATGAGCCAATATATTTTGAAAATTATACCACATATTATGTAAAGAAAATTCTAATGTAAATATTTGGGTGAAAATTGTGATTACCTCTAAACTGTTATAGTGACAATTATTAATGGTTGTATTTATTTTTAATTACAACAAAATAACAAAATCAATTTGGTAAGATTGGTGTTGGGTAAATATATATGCCTGTTTTTTCATGCAGTTGTTAAGAAAAGTGTGGAAATATTTTTACATTTGACCTTCCAAAATATCTACTGTATCAATTTTGCACTATGAACCATAATTCAAAGTTGAGGATCAAAGCATTTATTCTACCACAAAAAGTTCAACAGTAGAAATCGTCTATAAAAAATTAATAAAATACACATCGTTTTACACCTATGTCCATACGCTGTACGTTCAACGTTCCGATCATAATATCTAAATTATATACAAATACTGTGTATAACATAATACATAACTAAATAAAATTATATAGCTAGGTAATTAAAATTTATATAAGCTTCATAAATAAATCTAGTTTATATGGATACGTGGACCTACTTAGATTTTGTCCCTCGTAAAAAATACCTCTTTAAATATCCAATTATACAGGATAGAATATTATGCATACATCAGGACTCGTGGGTAGATTATTAGTTATTACCAGCGCATATAATATTAAAACATAATGTTTTGTTCTATTATAATGCATTAAATATTGCCAAATATTTCCATAGTACTACGTATATAATGTATGATAATTACTATTATATTAGTAGATACAGTTTTTCGTTTCATAATGTAGTACAATTTTTTTTTTTATTCATATATTTACAGTTATAAAATAATTAAAAATTCGAAATTTTCACCTTTTAATTTATTATTTAATTCAGCATACATATTAAGCTATTGTTACGGTGAAAATGTAACATAAATTAACTCTATACCTAATCTGTGATATAATTATATAATTATATGTCAAATATTATATAATACTCAAACGTAAATCAAGTTATTAAAGTTTGATAAAATAATAAATATTGGAAAATCTGTATCAAATAAAATTGTTTACGTCTATAATAGCAAAATGTATTAGTTATGAATTAGCTTGAAATATAAATAAATAATTTTAGATTTTGAGCGGAACAATGAATGTATTGATTTTATTATATTATGTACGACGTAAGTGTAATTAGTGTCTTTCATCGTCTTTTGAAGCAGTAAAAATCCATATATTTTCTACTTCAGCATATATTCTATTCGAAAAGTTAATCTTATTGTTAACTTTGGGGTAGGAAGTAAAAAATGTGGACTTATGCATTATGTATATGAAAAATGATTTTGAGCGAAGACGGTGTGCAAGCACAAGATAAAAAGATATTATCTTTTATAGTTTTATTATATTTCTATTAATTACTACTAGAGTTTTGAATTCATTGTTACCAAAAACATTGTACTGGCATAATATTATCATAAAATTGTCAGTTATGGTGGAAAAATAATATTTTATATTAGTATGTAAAATTGGGTTTTTGGAATCGGTGCTAGTCAGTAGTCACCATTATTCTGGATCTATTATGATGACTGTAAAAGCTTGTAAAGTTTTATTTAACCAGGAAACAATACATAGGTAATTTAATATTTTCTAAAAATTTTGTATCGATTACATTCTGAATGTGGACGTAGATTGTGTTATATAAAAATAAAATATTAACCACATTTATTTGGTTCATTATTATTGTATATTTTAGATTTTTAATTAGTTTTTTGTTATTTTTATCGTATGATGTTTCGATGATGAGTCGCGTCCTTGTGTAAATGTGTAATCTTGTAATAATTTTCCATAATTTGTGTGTAAAACATGATACAATAGTAAAACAAATTTTATATATTTTTTAATGTAGTTTTAATCAATATATTATGTTTATTGTATCTATATATTGTTATAAAAATCAAAATTTTTAAATCATTATTTTAAATACAATTTGAAAAACCGAAATTTAAGATAAGTAATATAATTGATTTTATTACTGATGATTATTTAAATTACTTCACATTTTTGAAAATAATTTCTTCATATTTGTAGAAAACATTTATTGATCTACTTGCAAGGATTGAAACAATGCAATACATAATTAATGTTAACGGTTTTAAAGAATTAAGAGTCACTTTTTTCCATTCAGGAAAGGTTCAAAGAGCTGTTCTTTACGTCCTAATCAATAAAAAAAAGTAAAATACGAGTAGTAGCTATCTCACTATTTGAAACTTTTGTTTCAAAATCTAAAAGCACTTTATTATATACACTATAGCTTGTATATAGTCTTATCTTATTACTTTTGGACTTAAAATTCTAATAAATTAATGGATTAGGTATACAAAAAATATAATATTCTAACATAAAAATTAATAATCGAAAATAAATAAATTTTAAATTATTTAATTATAGGAGTTTTAATTTAAGTGGTTTTGTCTTTTTAATTCCAATTTGATATTTAATTGTACTCTATAGACGATTCTAAATTAATAAAAATGGAATACGAATTCAGTTGAGAGCCATAGGCGCCCGCAGGGGGGGCAAGCTGGGGCATTTGTCTCCCCTGGCCTTTTCAAAATATTATTTTTAATTGAATGTTTTAAGATAAATTACTATATATCTACTATACAACAAATTTAAAGTATAAAATATAATATATAGTATAATAAAAAAGGTTATTATTTTAAAACACCTTTTTTTTTTTTTTTTTTTTTTTCCTTATGGTATCGAGGACTGGAGGAGGAACTATGGTGCCAGTACTTCTCCTCCAGCCCCCATCGTTTATTGTTCAAAACAAAAACATACGACAATTAGCAGCGGCGGGCCAATCCCCCACTCGCTGCTATTACATGAACAATATTAGGCTATATAATAAATTACAACGGTTTAACTACGGTGAATTATGTCGGTTCACGGCCTGTCGCACCCGTTCTTCCTCTTCCTTGGCTGAAAGGATGTTTTCCACCATGCCGTAGAACAGCCTGAACCGCTCTTCGGCTTCTCTTAGGATCGCATCCTTCCCGTGAGCGTCCGCCGGCAGGAGCTCAAACGCCGGTCCACAAATGATGTCCGGAACGTCGTCAGTGCTCGGTCGATGGTCAATCCTGGCACTCAGGGCTTCGCGAAAGCCGTCCCAATGGGGGCAGTCGAACAGAGTGTGTTCAACGGTGTCTGACTCGCCCGAACACTGCCAGCAGCGAGGGCTGGCGGCCCTGTTCATGCGATGGAGGTACCATTCAAAGCAGCCATGGCCCGTGAGTGCCTGTGTCATGTGGAACGTCAGAGGCACCCACGGGACAGTCCTTCCAAGCCATCTTGCCAGGTCAGGGATGACGCGGCGCGTCCAGGCCGCCTTCGGGGTAGCCTGCCATCTCGCCTGCCAGGCGACGATCGTGATTCTTCTTGCCTCACGTTTCACGGCCGCCTTAGAAGGCCGTTGTTCGCCGGGCTCCGTTGCGGCGCGCAGTCGGAATCCGATGTACTGTCTCTCCAGTCCGAGCAGATCAACGGGCGGCATACAGGCCAAAACCAGAGCGGCCTCGTCCGACACGGTGCGGTAGGACCGGATTACCCTCAAGGCGGCGGTCCTCTGCGGACGGATCAAGATCGCCCTAGTTCTGGCGACTTCTGTAACGGAAGAGATCCAGACGGGAGCAGCGTACAGCAACTGGCTTTCCACAACAGACGCGAGCAGCCTTCTCTTCCACTGAGCCGATCCGCCTATGTTGGGCATAAGCCTGGATAGCGCAGCAGCCGAACGGGCCGCCTTCGCAGCGACGGTACTAGAGTGTGCAGCAAAGGTCAGACGCTTGTCCAGAATGACACCGAGGTACCTGATCTCATTCCGCAATGGGATAAGGTGGCCGCCGACCGTCAAACGCGGAGGGACAAACGCCCGCCTCCGGGAAAGCACCACCGCCTCGCTCTTCTGATGAGCCAGCTCTAGGCCCCTGCTCCGCATCCAGTCGTCTATGGCCGTCAGTGTGGGATTTATTGCATCTTCGAGCTGCTGTCCGGTCACGGCCGTACCCACAACCGCGAGGTCGTCCGCGAAGCCAACGAGCTGCACCCCGGGCGGCGTTTCCATCTTCAGGAGGGAGTCGTAGGCGACATTCCACAAGGTGGGGCCAAGGACGGAACCCTGCGGCACTCCGCAGGTCACTGGTCTCTCAGCCATTTCTTCGCCAGTCAGTAGAGTTCTGTCAGCCAGCCAGGACCGGAGCATCTCTACCAAGTACTCCGGGGTGTTAATGCCCCTCAGAGCTGCGTCAATGACCAGCCAGCCCAGAGAGTTGAAGGCGTTCCTGACGTCCAGCGTCACCAGAACGCAGAGGCTCTTCCTTCTCGGGGTGGTGGCCGCCTGGGCGGCGATGCTGAGAACCGTGCCGATTGCTGACTCCGTGCTAACTCCCCTCCTGAAGCCGAACTGGTTCGGGGCTCTTCTCCGTCCCCCGTGAGCGTCCAGGTGTTCTTCTAGCCTCTGAAGAAGGAGCCTCTCGAGCAGCTTCCCCGGGGCGTCCAACATACAGATCGGCCTGTAGCTCGACGGGACGTCCGGAGGTTTGTCCGGGCCCTTACGAAGTAGCACTAGCCGTGCCCTCTTCCAACGTGGTGGGAACGTCAACGCGTTGAGGCAATCGTTGAAGACGTGGAGGACTGCGCAGGGCTGGGCAAGCGCGACGGCCCTGAGGATCTCGTTAGGGATCCCCGAAGGACCGGCCGCCCTGCCCGGTGCGAGCCTCTGGACTGCTCTACTAAGCTCCTCCGGCCTGAAAGCTGGAATGACCCTGGTGAACTCGAGCGTGTTCAGGACCGGATCGAATGCCTGGAAGATGTTGTGCACCGCTGGGGACGGAGCCAAACCCCAATCCGTGACGGGGGCCGCCGGGAACAGAGCGTCGGCGATGACGGCCTCCCTACCCTTGGAGCTCGCAGTCGGGTTCTGGCCGCCGAGCTTCTTCATCACGAGCTTATAGGGTCTGCCCCAGGGGTCGGTGTCAACCTGAGCGCACAAGTCAGCCCAGCACTTGTTTTTCGCCTCCCGGATGGCTATACGGAGCTCCCTCTTGACGGCAATATAGGAAAGCCTAGCTTCATGTACTCCAGGCTGGCTGGCGCGTCTGATACAGGCTTGGTATCGCCTACGGAGGGCAAGGGACTGGCGCCGCAGATCGGCGATCTTATCCGACCACCAGAACACCGGCCGCCTGCCCTGAGGGCCCTTTCTCTTCCTGGGCATGGAAGCTTCACAGGCGCCGAACAGAAACACGTCCAGTGATTCAGCCGAAGACAGCGCTGCCTCAGCACCAGCGGCACCGATGGTAGCTCCTAGGTGCGTGGTGCTCAGATGACGACACAGAGCGTCTGGGTCGAGCTTCTTGGTAGACCAGCCCGGGGCAACGTAAGCGGGTATAACGGCACGGACCGGGGCCTGGGTTAGGTCGGCCGTGTTGAAACAGACGTAGTTGTGGTCGCTCAATGTCTCCAGGTCAGGTACCTGCCAGTCCATGAGATCCACACCTCGATAGAACGTGAGATCTATGATTGATGTGGCCGCCCCTCTCACGAAGGTAGGAGAGGTGCCCGAGTTGGCCAGGGTAAGCCCCAGACTTGTGGCGAGATCAGACAGCGGTGCGCCCCTGGGGTTGTTGGTTCTTGAACCCCACTCCACGCTCCAGGCGTTGAAGTCACCGGCCAGAACGATCGCTGAGTCCCCTCTAGCACGGATCGCCGCCTCAAGGTCGCCCAGGAACAGTCGATACTCCGGCAGCGAGGCCCCGGGCCTGCAGTAACAGCTGAAGACAGTCAACCCCCGGAGCGACAGCCAGGCGAACCCGCTGCCGGAGCCCCGACCGTCATGACTGAGCTCTGAGCGCAGTGATGTTCCCACAGCAGCCTTGCGATCCGTGCTGAAGCACCACCGGTCCTCATGGCCATAGGGGGTGGCCGGCTCAGACACGATAAGGATGTCAGCCCTGATCTCTTCCGCCGTCTGTGCCATAAGCTGTTCCGCAGCCCAATTTGCGTTCAGATTAATCTGCAGGAAGTTAATCATCTGAGATCTTGGCTACTCCCGACTGTCTTCTAGCGGCGCACGCCCCGGAGCCTGGTTTGTGCGCGACCCTCGGCAGACCAGCGGTTTCACAGGCCACACAACGGTCGTCACCCTCGGCGCAGTCCCTCATTGAGTGGCCTACCACGCCGCACCTCCAGCAGGCGCCCGTCCTGTCCTCCGCGGTGCAAGATCTGGAGTTGTGACCGAAGGCCTGACATCTGAAACACCTCTCCGGTGGCAGCGTTCTTGGCCGGACGCGGCACATGGTCCACCCGATCGGGACCCTAGCAATGCTGGCGGCAATGCTACTGGGCATTTTCGCCGTCGCTATCTGCTGTCCGGATCGGGTGCCCCATATCCTGACGTCACTGACTACGTCCCTATCGATCATAACTGCCGGATCGTCCTGTCCGGGAATCGCATTGCGAAGTGCCTCCAGTACTTCCGAGGCGGTGGCGGCTGCGTCGATGTCCAACACTTCGACTTCCACCTGGACCCCGAGCTGGATCACCTTGCCGACGGAGTCGCCGAGCTTGCTTGACATGGCCGAAGCGATTGTCTTGGCTGCTTTTGTTGAACTGCTTCCTTTTGGTAGCTCCAGGAGGAGACATCCGTCCCGTGTCTGCCTCATCGTGACGCTGGTGCCTATCTCCTCCCTGGTCAGCCCGCAATTCCGCACTGCCAGAATGGTGTCCCGGTAGGACTTCCCGGCCGCATTTTGGATTAGGATCGCCGGTGGTTTCTTGGAGTAAGCTGACGGGCGCTGGCGGAGCCCCGTGGCATGTGGGGTTGCAGCAGCCGTCGTTTTTCTCCCTTGCCTGGATCGTCTGCCGACGACTTTCGACCACTCTTCACCGTCCGTTTCCATAGCGTCGGTTTCGGCCTCCCGGGCGACCTGTTCACCTACCACCTTCGGTTTCCTAGACCTGCGTGCCGAGGCTGCTTTGGACTCAATGGCCGCATCACTATCCCAGTAGCCCGGGGTCAGGATCATGTCCGTGGAGGCGTCGGATGTAGATACAGCGGACTTGTCGGCGGTCGGGGGAGCGCTAAAAACGGGCGCGTTAAGCAGTACCCCATCCCTGTTGAGTAATGAATTTAAGCATTCAAACGCCTCGTTATTATTATTGAGAATCCTCTCCATTGCGCCCAACAGAACATCATCCGTCGTGCGATCATTAATCAACCTGGCATCCCTGTGTACATGCATAAGGTGTGCCGTGACTCCCTTGAGTGTCGACCAAAGATCCTGCAACCAGGCGGTTTGGGTCTGCTCCGAATTGCCCTGAGAGGTTACTGAGGACTTCGGGGACGTTGTGATCTTCATTTTCTTGACTAAGGGTTCATCGGTCGGATTCAGCTCAGACATTTTGTGCGAAGCGGCCAGTGTCTGATAGGAGTGGTCGGTTTCGAAGTCTGGTTGAAGCGTGGCGTCGCCAGGGGCCGGGCCCCGGCGCGGTGAGGTAGGCGGCTTCACTTCTCCTTTGGATTCGAGGTCCAGAGCCGCGGATTTGGGGTGCCTCTATCTCCGCTCCTGGGGGGGATAGGGGGTCCGGGTTTGCGGGGTCAGGTCCGGTATCCCTAAAGATGCTAAGGATACGTTAGGGGGGCAAAATTTTCTTCCCGAAGCTCTCAGACCACCTCCGGCCGAGATATCCACGAAAAACCGTGAAAAGCGGGGTACCGCAAAAAACGCTAACTTCGAAGTTGGCTTAGCGGATCGGATACGGGAGCGTGACTGCTATCGGAAATCTATCGTGGCTGTCGATAGACTTCCGTTGCTAAGTTTGCTTCTACAGGATATGTCGGATATGCGCGCGCGCACACGACGACAGGAATAGCTGCGATAACGGAGCGACCCGCTGCGGTGTACGTCCTTACGGATCGGCATACACAACTCGACTATTTTAAAACACCTAGTAAAATTATAATATTTATTCTCAAATCCTAACATTGCCCCCCCCCCCCCCCTAGAAAAATTTCTGCGGGCACCTATGTTGAGAGCATAATCTGAACATTAAATAATTTAATAATGAATTATTAACTTGATGTATTTGAAGTATTAAGCATTATACCTGATATTTGATTGATTGTAATTTCCACATATGAAACTCAACTTTTGAAGTACTTTCACTAAAGTCAAAATATTATTTACCACAGATTATACAACTACGTGGTAGTTTCACAGAATCCAAATCAATGTCACAAACGTTTATTGTTTTTATGAATTGTTATTTAAAATAAGTTATAAACTATTACTTTGTTATAATATAATCGTTTATCAGCATTTTTAGTGTCGTAGAATGACGTTGACTTACCGGTATAGGTAGATAGGTGCGTCGGTGCTATATCCCTTATGAGTCATAGTCAACTAAACATAGGTATGCATATATAGACTACATGAACATATAAATATTATAAATTTTATTTAAAAAAAAAGTAATTGTATTTTATATAATAATAAGGCTTATGACATAAGCAATTGGAACGTATAGGTTTAATAAAGTACCTATTAATCATTAGTCATTACACAAATTACATTGACTAATCTCGTATTATGTATTAAATGTCAATGCCATAAGAATTTCAGTCTTAATTTATCTATTTGTTGCACAGTGATTAACACACGATCTCACATCACATTATACTATCCCGAGTTGGTTTATATTTATCAATAACAAGATACGTTAATACAATACAATGCACTATATAAACCGTAGCAGTAAGGTTTTATGCATTTACGTACATTAATTGTATAGAGTTATTATACTTAGGCATTTGTCATTTCAGCACATTCTTTTATTTACAAAAACTTTTCTGTTTCATTGAAAATAAAATAATGATTTCAGATTTAATAGTTGGGGATAAGCATACGAGCTGCCATCTTACTGTCAATATAAAGTATAAAGAGAAGAATGATTAAAAATTGTTGTTACGAGTAACTTCGATTTCAATAAAATGTATATTAACATGTTACATATGTTGTTTACTATTGTTATTCGACACCTGGAACATTTTTAAACTTTACCACGGAAATACTTTTAAACAAATCGCTAGTGTTCATCGACATATAGGATGTATTTTAATTAAAATTTGATTGAGTAGTTTTTGGGTTATATACATGTATATGAACCTAATATTCGTATATTGGAATAGTAGACCTTCATTTTAACACAAATAATAATAAAATATAGAACGCAAGTAATATTTAATCTATTAATTATTACAATAAACTACTTAATCAATTATAAAATGTATTAATCCCTATAATTTATATAGGCTATATATTATCCTTAGTGTACAAAGTAAAAAAAATACTCAAAAACTACTAATTCGAATTTTACTTAGATACTTCGGATACATTTTCAATAAACCCCTTTGATAGTTTACAAGGAAAACTGGTAAGTTACTCCCTATGAAAATTTAAGTATTAGGTAATTCGATAGTCTAATACTCTAATGCATATTTTTTTGTGTATATGTTTTTGTACTTAAATGTTCCAGCATTTGAAATTTGAATAAACTATAATTACTCAAGGAACAATTGGAAGTGAGCACGATTGTCGAATCTTCTTGTATATTATTCTGGATAAATTAGTTCAAAGTCAAATATTATAAATATCATAGTAAATAAATAGTTAACAATTAAAAAACTTTTACCAAATAACAGAAAATTATGATTTATTGAATTGAGTTTTAAGTATATCATTTTGTATTGTAATGCATTCATGACAACAATACATTTAATTGAATAAAGCATCTAGTATATAGTAAAATCAATTGTAGTTGTAGGTAACCAGTTTTAATTCAATGAGTATAGGTACTCACTCTTAAATTCGTAACCTTATATCATATAGAAAGGTTTATTAAAATCCCAATTTCGAATATTGGTCGTTATTTTTACGGATGACGAAAGAGAAATAAAATATAATACTTACAAGAGTTGTGGCTTTAATAATTGTATATAAAACTTTCATAGTTTTCTTATAGAATGTTAAATGTATAAAATTACTTAATCTATTCATTTTAAAATCAAAATTATCAAAACTATAATGATTTACGGAATACCCTATTTATTAATTTATTTTTATTATAAACGGCATGATAACATTGATAACAATCTATATAATACCGTCGAACCTCAAAAACCTCGATATTCAAATTTACTTCTTGTTTATTTAAGTTGTGTTCTTAACTTGAAAAATATATTAGTTGGATTTTCTTTATTTCCTTCAAGATTTGAGTTATTTAGATTTCTGTATTAGATTTATACTGCAATGAACATCAATATTATATACACATCGATGAGGACCACTCTACAATTTAAATTTAAAAATCAAATGAATATGTAAGTTTTATCGTATTTATAATGTAAGTTTTAAATCAACCGCATTAATTTAAATATTGTTACAACGTTCGATATAAAAACAATGAAATATTTAGTCTTGTTGTCTACAGGTATAAGAATGTTGTACAGGTACTTGCAGTGGCAGTGGTGTATCCAAGGAGGCTGTTAAAAGTAAATAATATCAACATTTTCATTAATAAATCATTTTAATATAACATTTTTCAACAATTTTTTTAACCTTCTATCCCTCAAAAAAAAAAAAATTCCTTAGTACGTCATTGGGTACAAGTATATATATTATATGGTAATTTGGCGATGGTTAATAATGTACCTATTGTTTTTTGATGTATTAAAAATCATGGTTTTGAATTATTTTGAAAAATTTGTTTGAATGATACTTTAATCATAGCGTATGAATATTTTAATTTGTATGTATATACAAATATAATTTAATATTAGAAAAAAATAGTCAACCAAATCATGATATTATATTATTATTTTTAAATATTAAATGATCATTTTCTGAGTATTAATAAATATTCTAAAATGGTTGTATTTATTTTCTTATAGAAATTAAGTCGAAAATAAATGAAATTCCAGTCGAGAGACCATTTTTGGTAACAATAGTATCTCACAGAATTTTTCAGAAAACTGAGAAAAATAGCTATCGCACAAAAATAAAACCATTCCTATACCACGAAAAAAATTATTTATCATTATTTTTTACTATTAAAAAATATTTAAGATTTAGTTTGCATTACATTTTATTATACTTACCTACAGTGGCATATACAGGGGGGTGGAGGATAACCCTGAAAATTATTCAATGTTTAATAAATTTATTTAATGATCGATCGAGACACATCACAAATAAAATTCAACACAATTTAATGTTATATTTTAAACCCCCCCCCCCCAAAAAAAAAAAAAAAAAAATGCTGGACACGCCACTGCCTACCTAGGTGCTTATGACTTCTTTAGCTATATTATCGTTGATTTTAACAAAACATACAACCATCAATCAACGAAACATACAGAATCATCTATTATTCACCTTTATGATTAACACGTTTATGATTAGCGTCTCGAATTTGAATCAACCTATAATTAAATTGCAAGTATTAATCATAAGACCTACATGTCTTATATTCAAAAGATTCAAAGATTCATATTAGCATAGTCATTAGTCACATCTATAATGAGTAGGGGTTCTTAATTCTTAAAGGTATAATAATATTCGTGATGTTGATATATTTTATTCCTTCGCGATGGAAGCAGTGATTAGTGATAAGTTTTTTTTATAGGTATATGGAAAGGTTTGTATATTTGACACGATCACTACTGTTGGATATCAAACAAAAGTTAGCCAACGCACGTTTTCGGAGTATCAAATAATAATTATAAAATAACATTTAATATTAATTAGTTACCTATACATTGTTGTCATCATACATATTATATTTTACTATTACACTATTACATCATATATTAAGTGTAATAATATATTATTAATATTGTTGTGATAGATAGGTAATACCATTTAATATTAATATCAGTGATTTTTTCTAGGGTCCAAAAAGCTTTTGCTCAGCCTCGAACGAAAGCTTAAGCTGAAACCGTTAATATTTAAAATTCTCCCATAGAAATCATCTTAAATATGATATCAAAGTTTATTTCTAATTTAAATTCTTCAATTGATCCAATAATTTCCCTCTTTAATGAGGTTTTACATAATCGCTCCTCTTGATACCCGATATTTCCCTCATTATCTAGTCATTTATCATATTAAATTTAATATTTATACACTTTACTATTTTACAAACAACCTTAGTCTTGTTATTTTATACTTGCTATCGTGTAAGCTATTTATAAGTTATTATGTTATTATCCATCTTTGGGACGGATATTTTATTTTATTTTTGAGTTGTAAGTAATAATTTACTATTAAAAGGTTATATAATTATATTTAATTTAATTTTCCACTGTTATGATTTATAGTAACCTATCGTACTTATATTACCATAATTGCATTTTTAATACCTACCAACTAAACTCAACTTCCTAATTTAATATCAGCTTTGAGTTTTGGAACTCGGAAAATGTTGTTTGTGCAAATAAAATATCAGTATTAATACACATAATTATAATGAATAATAATGACAAACAAATGTTTGAAATAAGCTTAATTTTTATGTTAATTAACAGTTAATCACTCTTGAGTACTTCATATACACATACAAATAATAATTGATTATTCTTTATGTGGCTTATATTATATTGTTAAATGATAAAAGATATTCTAATATTTCAAAAATGAAAATAAAAGCTCTACAATTTATTGTTATGAAATACGATTTATAAATCCATAACATAATAAGAAAATAATCTAAAAGTTACATTAAATATTTTTACTACCTACAAAATGTCTCCTGCAGATATACCACAAACCATGCTCCCTCCGGCCATACACAGCTCAACTACAAATCATACATAGAAGACAACTAAAGTAATTATTAGTGATTGTTATCAAAATATTTTATCTCAATTTGGTTCAGATTTAAATTCAATCAGTAGTTTGTTAGTTTAATAAGTTCCCTTCAAGCGACACTCAAAAGTTTTAAAAACAATTTTTTCCAAATCGCATTATTTATACTTAATTCGTATGCATAAACACCATAGTTCACATTAAAAACCTATGTAATAATTATGTTTATTTTAATTTAATTTAATTACTGTTAAATAATTTAATGATCAATTTTAACTTAATATCTATATCTCGATATGCACATATCGGGTGTTACTGTTAATAAACGCAACAATGTAAGTTTGTGTTAACCGATTCTGTATTAGACAACTTTTTAAATATCAGTTTGATATTTGAAAAGTAAAAAATAATATACATGTAACTTTAAGTTGTGAGTAAACCAACATAAACGAAAAAAATATGACGTAATTTTAGTAAAAATTAAAAATTATATTATATATTGACTAACGACCAAAGTGATTGGATTATAAATTGGAAATATAAAATATACATTATGTTTTACACACTACTATTAGATGTGTATTTATATTAGGAATACTACTTCAAAATATTATATAGTAATATTATGTAGTAAATTTATTGTTAATTCACGAAAAAGTTAGAGTATGATTTCCTTAAACATAGAGGAGTTTAAAAATATATATTATGTTTATGTTAATCTATTGTTGGCCAATTTTATAATGTATATAATCGTGACCATAAGTCATTAAAAATGGCACAATATATTATTATTCAGGGTGAACGACAACAAAAGATGAGTTCTGCCCGATAGCTATTATAATAATATAATAATATTGTAAGATAAATGATAATTATGTTTTTCTTGGCAGTTTTACGCGCTTAAATTAATCATTATATCTTCGATTTATCTCGTATTATCTAAATACTGTAAATTAAAAAAAAGTTAAATATTCTTCAGTAAAACATAAAAACAGAATAATATTAGTTTATAGATTAATATAAAGATATTGGAAATTAATTAGTTTTTAGATTTTTGAAGAGAATTTAAATTTTTGAATTAATTTATTATTGAGAATATAAGCAATGACTCATGATTTATTTTTAATACTGAAACAGTATTTTACAATATTTATTTTTTATGATGCTAATATACAGTGATGTTCAAAAATGTTCAAACATTATTACGCGATCTTTGATCAATAAAAAAACAACTTAAAAAAAATTAAAAACATTAATTTTTATTAAAATTCTCCATTTCGTCAACATTTTAACTGAAATGTTGTCTATAAATAAAATTATTTGTTAACTAAAAAATAAGTTTCAATTATTCTCGTGATCATAATGAATTTCGTTTAAATAGTTACTTCTAATAAAAAAAGTTGTGCCCATGTATTTTAAATAAAAACATTTGCGATCTTGAGTTAAATTTTCAAGCTAACAAAACAAAATTTATAATTTTTTGTAGAAAATAAAACTTAATAAATTCAAAAGTTTTAAATATTTAGTAGTACCAAGAAATTTGTCAATATATTAAAAAAACCATATTATGAAAGGGTAATTTAAGCAATTGTAAAATGTTTGAAATTTGAACAGTTAATAGTTTTTTAATCAGATGGTACACAAGATAATAAAAACTGTTTGAGGAAAAATCGTTATTTTATGCATGAATTTCCAATTTCGTCAGAAGTCTAACTTCAGTCGACTAAAGAGATTCATACTCCAGCACAAAGTACCAACTTAAACCAATTTGCTAGTTGGCGATTACTCTCGAAACTGAAAATCAAACCATTGTTACGGCTCTAAAAGGTGACTATAGAAACACACAAATAAAAAACCCCATTTCAATACGTCAAAATATGTCAATATTGTACTGTCAATATGCCATAAATCGTATCACTCAAATTCTAAAAATGATATTATGCTATTAAAATACTGCCTTTGGAGTGTAAAGATTTGAATAGACAAAATTATTTTTATTCCTAAAGCCAAGAACACACTCAAATAGGTAGTGTGTCTATACTCCAGCTCATACGTGTTGAAATAATAAAACAATAATTTATTGTAGACATATTTAGGGAATAATAAATCAATTAAAAAAAAAAAAAAAAACAGAAGACACTTCATATTTATGGTGTTGAAACATGCAAACATTTTACTTAAACAATTGTGTGATTTTCTGACTATAATATATATTTAAAAAAATACGCCATTAAATCATAAAACGAAAGCCACAATCATAAGTGCGCGCACAGGGGAGGCAGCCTCCCCTACGAGATTTTCTGCTTCAACAAGATCTTATATTATACCTACCAATTGTTGATAACATTTAAATAATTGTATATAAATATGTTCAAATGTTCAATATTCATTATTGGTATAATGGTATACTGGTATTTACACTATGGAATTTTAATAAAACATATACTTACTTATTTTAAAAGTTTTTCAAATTATGTTTTCTTATTTTATTAATTTTTTTTCATTATGTATTTTTAATTATTTTTTATTATAACTCCTTGATAAAAATAAAGATATTATTATTAGAAAGAAAGTTATTAAAAGCTTTTTTGATAATTTTATGTTTAATCTAACTTTTAACCGCATAGAACAATATCATAATTTAATACAACCATATACTTGATTTTGTGTGAGGATTAATTTAAATTATCGTTGCCTCACATCAAGGTCTTGATTGGGAAAAATGGGGGGGGGGGGTTGGATTCTAGATCTAAGGTATTGCCTCCCCTGCCAAGAAGACCCGCACACGCTTATGGCCACAATCCTTTCATTAAGAAGTTGAGAGAATTTGTCTATATGAGTTTATAATAACATTAACGACGTGATTTCTATTTACAATTAAACTACTGTACGCTTGTCAATGGTAATACATAAATTGATAATAATAATGTACCTATATATACGACATTATTAACCTCTTGCGAAATACCTTGTGTGGGTGTTAAATTTAGACACCAAACAACTATTAAGTTCAAGACGAATCGTATAATTGTGTTAACTATATAAGTAATATTAATTCGTAATCATAACGCATTATGCAGAATGTCGTAATTTATTCCAATCAAAATTATTTTTAAATACAATTTTTTGTAATTTTTAAGTAGTATAAGTTCAATAAGTTGATCTGTTTTGTATTAGTATTAGCGTACCTCATAATTTAATTGCTCATTATTAAAGTTAATTAAGAATTTATTTAGTTTGAATTCAATGATAAATCAATAAATCATATAGTGTACAAAAGACGATTCGCTGAGCGGAGACGGCCTACCACCTATATTTTGAAGGATATTTTATTTTATATTGATATTGCATTATTTTAGTTACCTATAGTGATTCATTTTTAATTAGTCATGTGTAAGAGATTATAATAACTTTTGTCAAAATCGAATTACATATAATATTGTATAATAGCTACGATAATAATATTTAATATAATATTTCTATCAATTTTAATTTATTAATGAAGTAATACCGTTTAATGATGTGAATAGATTTATTTTTATAAATAGCTAATAATAAAATAATTTAAATCTCTTGAAAATGTTGTCGTGTATATTCATTTAATTATGTATGTTATAGTGGACTTTTTCAATTCCTTATAAATAATGTTTTCAAATTACAACAATATATAAGGATCTAGGACAATTCGGCACGGCCGTTTCGGCACGGCTAACCTAACTATACCTAGTCTTAAGTGTTTTCGTAATATTTTTTTTTTTAAATAAAATTATGAAAAATAACCGTAATCGTCAATAGTACAATCCAGTCAAATATAGCTGTTATTGTGTAACGTAAAAACCGATTAAATAGGTAAGATTAAGGTAGGTACCAGCAGTTAAGATAAAGCGATGAATCGACCGTCTGACCGTAGACGTGTAGAGTATTAACTGTAGTTTGTAAGTCAGTCATAGTCGAATAGTCGATCAGTAATATTCAGTATAAAAATTTCTTATTAAGATGTCAAATATACTATCAAATCGTGGACGTGAAATTTTACCGAAATTTGATTTTACAGTTGATTCACTGGCTCAACATCTCGATGAAGAATTAAATGACTTATTAGAATGGTTCGAAGATAATTATATAGGTCGAACTAACCGTAATGGCCGGGGAAGAAGAAATGCGCGTTTCCCTCCAGAAATTTGGAATCTATATGATAGAGTCTTAAATTCTGAAAATAGGACAAATAATCATGCTGAGGCAGCAAATAGGAGATTAAATATTGAAATGGGAGTGTGTGGCCCAACAATTTGGACATTTATAAATTGCTTGAGAAGGGTTCAAACAGGCCACAATGTTGTTATAGCGCAACTAACTGCTGGAGGGAGTCCCCCTAAAAAATTTAAAAAATACACTGACCTAAATCACCGATTATATAAAATAGAAAGCGAATATAATATAAAAAATTGCATTGAGTATTTAAAAGGAATCGCTCATAATATTTCTTTAAAATAAATTTCAATTGTATATTATTAACATTTTATTTATATTAATTCATTTTTTTTCTAATTCATTTATCTAACATTATATTATCAACATTATATTTATTTGTATTTTTTAAGATTGTAATATTCGAATAATATATTTATTTGTATTTTTTAAGATTGTAATATTCGAATAATATATTTATTTGTATTTTTTAAAATTGTAATATTGGAATAATATATTTATTTGTATTTTTAAAATTGTAATAATGATATTGGTAATATTATTTATTTTGTATTTTTTAAATTGTATATTAATACCTGCGGTGCCGAAATTTCCTCGCGCAAAAATGCCCAGCGCCGATTTGTGTTCGTGCCGAAATGTCCGATTCCCAATATATAAGTAACTTATATCGTGGTGTTTCATTTGAATGTCCAATTTCGTACAAATTTTAACAATAAATTCTTTTAAAAAATATAATACTAATACTATAAACTTGTGAAGGATTTTGTTTTAATTTTTTAAGCTGATATAAACTGATAAAACAAATTTAGTGCTTATTTGTTATTTATATTTATTTTTTCTATATTGTTTCGCGAGTAATCATTTTTTGTTTTAAATAAAATATTCAAATTTAGTAGATTAAAAGAGACATTACAACAGATGCATACATGACGTCTTCTTGCGCATTTATAAAGTTAATACTCTATAAATATTTTATTTTCGTTGTTTAAAAGTTGTTATGTTACAATACCTAAGGCGATTTGTATACGATTTAATCAACATAAATAATGAATATTAATTTTTTTAAATATTTATATAAACGATTGAGAACGATCTACAATGTCACAGTTTATTTTGTACAAGTCTTAATTAAACAGTAAAGACGTGACGTACGTATAGTAATGATAAAAAAAAAATTATAACTATAACAACATATAATATTTGAGTAGTATAACAAAGACTTTGGTAAGTTTATTACGTATGGGATAAAGCCATTGGATATATTTAGAAACGATTTTAAGTAATATAAGTATCTAAATTCTATTGTTTTAATTATTGGTATAGACGTTTAAAAAAGAGATTTTACGCAAGCTTACAATTTATAACAATAGGTTGTTTTATTTATGCACATTAACTTTATAGACCAAAATTATCTAAATAAGCTATAATTAAAAAAAAAAATATTGATTGTAATACAAAAAAAAAAAGATTAATTTACGGCCGTGTATAAATTAATTTTGTGATTCACTGAGTACGGTAAAAAGTATACTAAACCATTTCAACCCTGGAAACATTGCTTCTAAAATTCAGAATGGGCTCAATAAAGCTTCCGTTTTGGGTATACGTATCATCATCATGTGGATTCCCGAATATTCGGGTATATACTTGGAAACGATACTGCCCGCGATCAAGCCTCATTAGCCGTTAACGATAACGAAATCGTTTTAATAAACCAAATGTCTTACGATGACTCGAAAAATAAATGGTTAAGTATCTGGAATACGCAAAATACCAAACTAAATGAAATCAAAAGAGATACCTAACGATGGGTAAATCCAAAACTTAACCGAAAAGAAGATACAGTACTCAACAGACTTCGCATTCGACACACCAAAATCACTCACGGATTCCTGATGGCAAGAGAGGAGCTTCCAATTTGTCAAACATGTGGAACTATATTAACCATAAAACACATAATTGCCGACTGTTTATTATACAACCAAGGACGAGTTGAGCACAGGATATCATACAACCTGGACTCCGCACTCGGTCCCAATCCTAAAAATAACTCAGATTTATTGATTTTTTAAAACACTCCAAATTGTACAATCATATATAAAAAAATGTTTATCCCATTATATTTATAACTCATCTTTGTAAATATCGTTGTAAACATTTATTCACACATATCTTTTAACTTTCTATAACTAATAGTCTTTGCTATCGATGTTTTTTTTGTGATCAATAAAAAAAAAATTACTTTTGTTTATTTATATATTATTATCAACTAGTTTATTTCCCTATTTGATGTATAATTGAATAAATTCTATAGATACTGTCTGACCAACATTCTTGACCCCGAATAACTTTGTTGAGTTTTCGTAAATAGTTTGAAACAATTAGTTATTTCTTCTACTGAATTATCTGTGTGTAAGAGATGAGAAATACATACTGACTACTAGAGTACCTACATGATATCACAGAGGAACGCAGTCTATCTGTAATCATTGATTGTCAATTATCATGGTTCACTGCCACGATTAAAAATTAATTGTATAAAAACTAATGAGAGTTGCTCGTCATTCCGAAATAAAATCACAGTTAATATATTTTTCGTTGTTACTTAATTTTTATTTATGGTATATTGTATTTGAACGCACTTCATCTTGTGATATTTTAATGTAACTGATTAATTAAAATATATTACCGCGTTTCTCATGAGCATTTTTATATTTATTTATTTCAATTTTAGAATTAATAAATATGATAATAATTATGTTTACTTTATATTATGATAATTCATAATTGGCCGATGCATATATTATTATGACAATCGTGATTTTAGAAAACAGATAAAATATTATGTATCCACCAATTTCATACTATACAACTATACCTACTAATACCTTTCATACGGATTTGTGGTATAAAAATATGATGGTCAGCTGAAAATAAAAATGCACAACAATTCAATTATTCCAAAATAAAATCCTCAGTAAAATACCAATGTCTTCTACCCACTACCTGCAATATCTCTCAAAACATACCACCCACATACCTCTACGTCATTCTAAAGTTAACAGAAACATCCACAAAACATTATTCAAAAACGTAGAAACTTTGTTTTTAAAAACACTGACCAATCATAACCAAAGGTTTTCTAAAACAAATATTTTATTTAAAAAGTTTATGAAAAAAAACCTGCACTGCAAAAAAGAATGATATTAAAATTTAAAACCACGCTTCACCTGCCTCATCGTATATTACATATTATAATATTTTTATTATTATTATTACGCCATAATATTATATTGACATGGTGTAACATAATGACTGTGTGCAGCGCGATAGGTGAGTTGATTTCCGAGACCTATTTTATGTATGAGTTGATTCCCTATTGTTGTAGAATCTTTTTACCTGCAGATTCTAATTTATAAAAACAATGTGATAGACAATTTTACAAAATTACAAAATTTTTTTTTTGTATTTATTTTACATAATTATTAAATGGTTTTTTTTTTTGTTTTTTTTTTATTAAAGAAATAACCATCGGCAACTTGACCTTTGGGATAAGATACATTTTTAGATTCTGAACGAAGTGATGAATGTATTGATTTTACAATGATGTGTGTGTTTTTTTTTTGTGTCTGTGTGCAGCATAACTATTCGAAATAATGCTTAGATTTCAAACTTTGGGGGTGGTTTCCTATGTAAAATTGAAGATCCTTGGTGCATTATAAAGGTCAAAAGTAAACATTTTCCAACAGTTTTCAAAAAAATCGAGAAAAAAAAATGACAGAAAAACAGGAATTTTTACGCAAAATCAGTTTTCGACCTCAATTTTTCAACTTCAAAATTACTTGCAAATTTTCGCGTTTTTGACAGATTTCGTAAAATTTTGAACTGTAAACGCTTATTAAAAAAATTGTGACTTACGATTTTTAATTTTTTTTTAGCTACAATAAGAACAACTCATAAGGAACCGTGTATTAAATTTTCAAGTTTTTTTGGTCGTCCAACATTTTTTTACCGACACTTCAAAAAAAAATTCTAAAAAAAATCGAAAATTTCAGTGGTCTAAAAATAACTCAAAAAAGTCGAATATTTTTTAATTGTATATAGATATCATTAACATTAACATTTGGTGAAAATTTCAAGTATTTACAGTGATTAGTTATTGAATCACAACCATATAAAGATATCGATTTGGTCGAAAACTGATTTTGCGTAAAAATTCCCGTTTTTCTGTCATTTTTTTTTTGTTTTTCTCGATTTTTTTGAAAACTGTTGGAAAATGTTTACTTTTGACCTTTATAATGCACCAAGGATCTTCAATTTTACATCGGAAACCACCCCCAAAGTTTGAAATCTAAGCATTATTTCGACTAGTTATGCTCTGTACACAGCACAAAAAAAAAAACACACACATCATTGTAAAATCAATACATTCATCACTTCGTTCAGAATCTAAAACAGCATTTTTGAGAAACTTGTCAGCCAACCTCCTCGTGGTGTTTCTTGGGTTATGCTAATAAAAAATTTAAAATGATTCGGGAATCAACTCAACGGTATCGGTGCAGGTAAACAAGTACCCGGGAATCAACTCGTACGCAGCGGTGTGCAGACATTGCAGTAATAAATGCCTGCGACTATGGCGAGTGGAAAAAATTTGTCTCATAAAATAAAAAACTGGTTATTGACGCACGATACTAATAATAATAATAATATCGTGTATGTGGTCAATTTATTAGTTGCGTTGCATTCATACGTATAGAATTTTTCGGAATATTTTTTTGGAACTTAATGATCGTCGAACAAGGAAAAGAAACACGAAACGCGAAATTCCTTGAATGTTTAGTGAACGTATTCTCGGTGTACACGCAAAACCTTTTGTCATACAACGACCGCCATTATTCATCGAATTTACGTTGTGGTGGCGTGCAAGTATGTAGCCTTTTCGTCTTTTTGACAACTATACTGTGCCATGACGTGCATTTTGTATATGAAAATTCACCGCGTGCGCATATACATAGAGAATACATAATATTATTATTATACCATTTAGATTTATGGAACATAATATTTTTGGCACTATCGTTATTATTCATTGGAAAAATTGTAAATACCTCATCGTACGCATGACTGAAAAACAGAGAAAAAAACCTTTCAGTTTAAAAAATACGAGTACATTTCAGACCACGTCTATGTGCATAAGAATAGGTATATTATTATTATTTATGGCCGGAAGTCTCACATCAGCAAATACGGTATTCGAATATTGTAACGTTGCGGTAAAAAAATTAAGTAAGTATGTGTCAACACGATCAATTATTGAATAATAATTATTAGTATTTAGTGCTGATATTCAGTAATAATAATACAACATAATTTATTTAAGCACCACCAGGTTGGACGTGCACATATTGGTCTTATAAAATACACAAATTTATTATCTCGGCACGGGTCAAACACTGCACATTTTGTGGTATGGTTTAATTGTATTTTTTTACCCAAACACTATATCGTATGAGACCAGTGACAAACGATACGATAGTATACTTTACACAAATTTAATAAATTTAAATTTACATCATACAAACAGGTATAATGATAAACCGATTTTTTAAGTACGTACATATAAAAATTAAAAGGTAACTAAACATTATGTTTTTTTTTTATTGAACGTATTTGACATCAGCAGCTAAGGCCATTAGTCACAATTATTAATATACACAATTTTTTTTTTTTAGATTTTATTATATAGAATTGATTTTTTAAGAATTTGAGAACCCGTGCGATGGTGGTTGCGTCCAACGTGATGGGTATGATTGAATTTCATAATTCATCTGTAAATTGGTTGCATTCCGTGCTTATGTGTAAACATTATTTTTGTATTTAGATTTATGGAATATTTCTTGACCTTATCACTATTTGATGGAAAATTTGTTATAATTATTTCGTACATAGTTAAAAACCAGAGAAATAATCTTTCAGAATTTAAGAAATTCATGTCACACGATTATAGTAAGAATATATTATTATTTAAGGCCGGAAGTATCACAGCAGCAGAAACTTTGAAAATATGACATATAATATTGAAATATTGTAATAATTTCCTTGATACGATAAATTAAACAATAATTAGTAATTACTACTAATTACCTAATAAATGGAATACAAATGTTATTTGGGCACCACTCCGCTAATATGGTCAAACATTTACCCATTTAGAGGCACAGAGCTCGGATTTAAATTCCCAAAAATTATCAAAAATTAATATTAAAAAACACATTTATGACAAAAAAACTCTAAAAAAATTTCTTTAAAAAAATGTACTTTGCATGTAAAATTGTGTAGTTACTAAAACAATTAGTAAAATATTAAAATTGCATTACATTGCATTACTGAACTTCACTTTAATACACCGATAGTATAAGTTGCTTACAAACAAATCAACTAACTGATCGATGTGACATAAAAAAAATTTCAGACTAGTCTAACTTAAAATCTAATTACTTGATGCTATATATAATATATATATATATATATTATATAATATAGTTAAAACTTAAAATTATTTATATTACACGGAGTACTATATTTATATTTAAATTAATTCAATTTTCTTAGCCATAATATGAAAAATTGGTTAAAAAAATGTCAAGTGTCTTCAGAAATTAAAAAAATACATTACGAATGTTTAAAATGCACTGAAAAATGTTACGGGTACAACATGCATTGATACGCATTTATTTTAGTTTAGAAATCATCGTGTAAGACATTCCAAAAAAAAAAAAATGATGCGAATGTATTGAAATCCTAACCCTAGTCATATAAAAAAAATAAACGCATTATAATCCCTGAACCTTCAAACAGCGTTGACACACTGTGTAACATTGTGATTTTGATCCAGTCACGGTGTTGTCCGAGACTAGTGATAAACGGTATAGCCATACACTACAGATGTAATGAGAAACCAATGCCTGTACGTATACATAACCTATGTGTCAAATATCCGCACTGACTTGAGAATATATTACAATTCCGAATTGTGAAACTCATTTCGAATAAAACAGCATTAATTTAATTAAAGCGCAAGAAGATCTATCGAAGAGGTCACAACCCACGGTCCTTATAATATTGTATATGTACGATTCTTTGTTAGCAAAAAAAAAAAAAAAACGTGTTTTAGAAATCAAAATGATATTATCTAATAAAATAAAATGTGATGGTAATGGAACTGCAGCAGCGACAACGAAATTGTTGTTTATTAATCGTTTATCACAGATCTATTATGTCACCGTCACTGTAGTTTAATAGTTATAATATATTTGGTACGTATAAATGTATAATTATGCAGCATATTCAATTAAATTTTGTTTCAATGCTAATAAAAATTTTATTTTGTTTTGTTTTATTCTATGGCCTATTTAATTCCAACTATAATTTTTCACCACCATGATAAACACTAAGTGAACAGATTTGAGTGTCTTCTACTATATTATTTAAAAAAATTTAAAAAAATGTCTATAAATATCAATAAGTACATATACCTACTTGTATCACTTATATAAGTTTAGTAAATAACATTATACTTTATATTACAGCAAGAGTAGTCAATTTTCGTGGAACAGTGATCGACTTATACATTTTTTTAGCTTGTTGTGATTGAACAAAAAAAAAAGTTACAAATCATTAATTTTAAAAGGAAATAATTCAAAGATTATAACAAAAAAAAATCAAAATATTTAATAACTCAATTATATTATATATATATATATGTATATTAATTTCTGTTTGTTTTATCGATTCGTGTGAATGTGATAAGGGATAAACAATACGGAATCAATATCGGATCACGTACTATGTACATACCTACGTAACTATTGGCTAATTTATTGTTATTGAAGTATAATTTTGATTTTTATTGTTATTTATTGCCTTTATTAATTTTTATATTTTTTGGTTAGGTAATGTAAAAAAAATAAATAGTTTTATTTGTTTTCTGAAAAAATTCAAGAAAATATGAAAGATAATCTTGATTGGCCTTTTAGCCAACCCTGCATTACTATACAATTGTTACATTTTCATCATGTCTAGTTTACATCATCATATAATATATTGTATGATACATTAAGTATCATTATACGGCTCTTAAAATGTAAAATAAAAAGTTTTGATTTTTAGATTGAATTAAATATAAATAGAATATTTTTAATTACGTAACTTTAATACTATCATGAATAATTTATGTATGATATCTTATAATTCTTCTTTTTTTTTCATTCAATTGTGCGTAAATAAATTATAGCAGTGCCATACCTATAATTATAACTAACTTAATGTGTTTTCGTGGCATTAAAAAATGCGTTATTGTTATTCTTGTAATACATAATAAAGGTAATATTTTATTTGTACGTACCTATTGTGAATAGGTAGTTACTGTATATTTTAATAATACATAATATATTTATTTTTATTTGCATAAGTAGTCATATGTGTATTATTAAATTTAAATCTTACAAACATTTTGTTAAGGTCTCATAAATCTGAATTCTGAATTATTAACTATGGTTAATGTATCGAAATTATATGTCAGCATATCCTTCTGTAAATATAAATTAGACGGTCTCGACTTATGATCGTAAGATAATAATATTTAATATGTATATTGGTGATTTAGTTATAACTCAACAAACTCATAAATTATAACAATGATCAGTAGCTGTTACCAAATATTAACATTATTTTGAATTACTAACTAAAGCTACTACGTATTTGTATTTAATATTTGTTGCGGTATGAATGCATAATACGATTTATAAATATATTATAAATCTAGGACCTATGTAGAAGAAATACACGAAAACGTACATAGTTCACACAGTTTATATTTTTAATTCAAGTAGGTTTAATATTAATAAGTCAATATTGTTTTGTAATAGACGCATATATGTAATTACTAAATTAAATATCATTTTTATAATATGATAATAATCTTACTAATTTTTGACTTTGAAATAAATTGAATAAAATATTTAGGTATATAATCAGTTGTAATCAGTACCCATATAATATTATATATTTATACTTATAGGTTTGTAAATTTTTTCTTTTACTAAAGAATGTAAATATTTGTCATTTGAATAATTTATTATGGCATGTAATATTGTAAATGTTAAACGATAGCTAGTAAACATTTAATTCAAAATTTGAATTTTTGAATCTGTTAGACAGTTCTGTTCTTTATTATTCAAAGACAAAAATATTATTTTATTTAATCATGTTTTATGAATACCTCTAAAAACATTTCAATGTTTTTAATTTTAAAACTTGGAACAAATACATTTCAAGAATAATAAAAAATGAACTTAATAAAATACCACTAAATAAAATTTATTGCGTTTACTATAAATATTTCACTTGTATAACATGTATTTTGTAGAATATGCCTACCTATCATCTTACATAATATTATGCAAGATGTGACGTGTAATGTGTACATATTGAAACGATATTGCTATAACTATACATAGAAATCGATTACAGATCATATTTATTTTTTTGTTTTTTTTTTTTTAAATAAATTGGCGTTTAGGTTTGTTTTTAACATTGTTAGCGTACTCTGTATAAGATTTTCTTTAATTCAATTTGAAACCAATAATAAATCATTCAATTCAAAAAAACGATTCCGAGAAGGGCATGTTAAAAACTTGGTTGACATTTTTTCAATGATTATTTAATTCATTTCTGCGCTTTAAGATACTATTGTAAAAATCGAAAAAAAGAATTTTAAAAATTACCGTTTGATACAACTTTCAACTTGTATACAGGTGTTTCAGAATTATAAATGATAGATTCATATTTATTACTATATTCTAAGATGAATACATTTTTCGATTATAAAAATATCGATTTTTAATTAATTAATTATCAAAATTTATTATTATACGTAGGTAATACATTTTTACTTACACGATAGTTAATAATTAGTAATCTATTAGATACGCAATCGTATATAGTTAATATTGTGGGTGACATCGAGGTTATTGACTACTTTTAATCGCATGATGTGTCTTATGTAATATATAATATATATTTAATAAACTTTATATTAAATTCATATTATTTGTCTTGTTTTTATGTTTCTACATTACGTAGATGGAATACGTTATAAGTTATAAAATATCTTTCCTGTAGTCGTAATTATCCATCTGCAGACATCGTCCGTCGTTCGCGTTCGTCACGGCTTCCATTGCTATGCTTACCAATATAATAATTAATACCGTCATTGATTTTAAATCTAATTATTATTAAGATATTGTTCACGTTTTGGTCAACACTCTCTCGGAGTAGTCTCACCACTATTGTCTAAAAAATATATTTGTATTTATCTTAAATTAGTTTAATGTTCTATTAATATTTTAAACGTTTACCATCGTTTATTTCGTGATATAAACACACGCATTTGCTGTTATGATAGCAACGTCAAAGACTTAAACAACTAATAGGTACATTATTTAATTAGGTAATAACTAATATTACACATATTAAGTTATGTTCATTTTAAATTCATGAATTCAGTTTATACCCACGCAACTAATATTTTACGTTCGTATAGATTGTGCATCTCTTCATCTTGTACTATCATAGCAGGGACAGTATATGTAATACTGTAGATTTAATTTATGTCGAGTCATAAATCGATAATGAAATAAAAACATGTTTTTTTGTTCTGGTAGAAACTATATTTAAAATCTTTAATACATATGTATTTTTACAAGGTAAATAACTGCGGATTGTGCGGATAGCTTGGAGACTTGATTGCTGAAAACGTATTATCTTATTAACACCACTGAGCTACGTTCGCGCACCTATAATTATACGATATAGATAATATTATATTATGGGTGCCATTTTCCGTAACACATAATAATATTCTGAAGAAAATATAATAATTGTTTTTTTTTTTAAAATTATTTTTATAGAAATACTTGAAAAAATGTTAAAAATGTCTTGACCTTCGACCGATAATTACAATTAGACACAGTGACACTGAATAATAACGTCAAAAAAAACGATTGGTGTTTTGTACAATTAATTTTTAAAAAAGGAATCTGCAGAAGCATAAGTAGAACTTATGGTTTTTTTTTAATTCATTGAACAAATTTCAAATTACTGATGTTTTAGTTGATCAATTAAATTTTTAAATGAATTTTAAAAACCGTAGAAATGATCTCAAGTTATAAAAATGTTAGAGTCTAACTTATAATTCCATATATGTAAGTTTGTTATATGGGTTTATTTCTTATTCATACATTTCTTTGAATAGCTGTTAATTTTACAATATATTACACTTGTAGTCTTACATGCATGTACCTATACAAATTGTAAGAATCTATAAGGGTATTTGAATTTTTTTTGGTGACAAGGATAAATCTAGTTTTTGAATTAGCACATCATGTGTAGTTTCTAAAATCTATACGGAGCTGCAAATGTATATAAGGAATCAAAATTTATTTTTAATTTACTGTTGAGTTAAGCATCAAAGAACAAAAATTAGCTTGATAAACATCTCAGCGTAGATATTAATTAATGCTATTTGAAATGATGATAGTGTATAAAAGTTTATTCCATCTTATTGAATTCACGAATCTCAATTGAAATCTAGAATCCAACGGTGGTTTCAATTTCGTCCGCCCTTGAACAAATACTCAACATAAAATGATTATAGATGAGACCGTCAAAAATTAAAGTTGTATTCACACATACGTGCATATATTTAATATCAATGTTGCATTAGAAAATAAATAAAGTTTTTGTTTTCTACTAAAATATAAAATGTTTTGAAATAACTCAGATATAGTTTTCTTTGATTTTCATTATCTAATTATTTCAGCGTGACAAAACAATAATTTAACCTCAAAACTATTTAGCGCTTTAGTATTCATAATATTTAAGTAATAAACACGTCATAACAATAATAGAATCATATACAAATATGAGTTTAAATTATTAACAATGACTTATTATTGGAGAAGTAGACACAATCGCTTTTATGGCGACTAATAAAAAAATTTAAAAAAAAATTTACATTTAAAAATAAGAAGAAATTTCATAACAAATAAATGGTGAATGTAATACTATATCACAGTACATTATTTAAACATAGACCATATTATGTCAATATATTAAAATATGATCTGTGTAAACTAGTAATAAATCAGTCATAAATAGTTAGTTCAAGACCGGTTATAATCTAGATTAAAATGTACTAATAAATGATTGAAAATCAAATAGGTATTATCATCTCAAATGATTTTCACTTGCAATTTATCATATTTTAATATTTTAATATGATTATAATTTATTTTTATCATTATGGTATACCGATTTATTGGTTTGAAAATGATTATTTTTAGAAACTTTTTCGAGAAGTTCAATAATAGTTGAATCTGCCAAGACCAAAATCGATCCTTGGTGGTTTTTCAAATCAACTTATGTATAATGGTTCGCACGACAAATGAAAACTACATAACTGTGTATGAAAATAGAGAATGTACAGCTGAAAACGTATTCTCAATTGTTTGAGGATTCTAAAATATTTATTTCATCATTGGTTTTTAAATCTACGTAATAATAATTCACCTTTACCTATACTCTGGCGCCATTATGAGCAAAACACATTGCTAATGTTTTGATGTTTAACACTTGTAACCCGACTGGATTTTATTCTGTATCCTATTATAATATGTGTGCTATAAAATATGATGAATTAAGTTGCTAAAATTAATTATATAATAGCAAAGATGACTTGTTTAATATTCTTAAATACACATAATAGTCAGAGTTTTTAATATTTTATTTTGATTTATAGCTTTTTTTCCATGACTGTTCGTCTAATGATTATATAGTAGATATATATATATATGTAGATTATGTAGTAATAACTGATTATTCCTTTCAAATTTTATAATACTAAATATTATGAAAAATGTATAATATATATATATATATATGTATTATGTATACAAATATATAAATGCAAAAATGCTAATTTTTTAACTGTTAATATTAAATATTATTAGGGGGGAGGAGGGTACTGACTAAATTATTGGTCATGCACCATTATTTTTGGAGTGCCAATATTTTGTGGTCAGACATTTGTCACTTGAAAATTTTAAAACTTCTAAAATTTAAATTATTTTATAATATAATATAATGTATGATGTATTTTGATATTTTAAATTTAAATAACTATTGTATTAATATACTTAATAATAATTCTTTAAAGCTTTTACTGAATTTTTATAATTCGATCAATAGAAAAATTTATAATATCATGCCATTATGTATTTTATTATTGCGTACTTACTACAAAAGTACAATTATTAGTCAACAAACACAAGCTAAAGCATTTGTGAATGATGTTAAAGTGATTAATGTTAATTATTTCACTACTCAGTGCTTTTGATTATTTTATTTGTTTTATTTTATATTAATTTTAAACAGCAAAAAAGAAGTTAAGTGGATATAAAAATCGTAAACAAACCTTGTGAAAGACAAAATACAACTTTATTATTATTAAAATATGCAGAAATATAAGATATGTTTCAATTTATTCGACAAAAAATTCTCGACAAGACCCTTGATACAGTTCTTAGATTCAAAACCGTAGGCAATTTAAAAATGATCGATTTTTTAAAAGCATCGAAAGTTTATAATTTAATTTAATAATATCTTCTCTTTTTTTGTATGCTATTATAATGACATATATTTTTATTGTAATTTTATTTAATTAGTACATCTATAAATATTGTAAATACTGTACTTATCATAATTATACCTATATTGTATCAATATTGTCACCTAATAACTCAAAAAGTCAAATGATACATCCCGATAAGGTGATAAACACACATGTAATTACCAAAACTAATGGCCTTAGATGTCAGGTTTTTGAGATAAAGAAAAAGAAATGTTTTATAAAAACGTCAACAAATAACAGTTGAATGTAAATATACAAAATATAACATAAATTATATTTACAAGTTTCTATATACATATATATTAATCAGAGCTCTTAAATGTGCACTATAAAGCTTAAATAATATGAAAAAATAAATTGTTTAAAATAATATGTAAAATCTAAAACCATGTAGGAACGTATTAAAACTTGAATATTAACTTGATATTAAAAATATTTATTATTTTGTTAATTAAATCCTGTGACTTTAGTCCTAAGTTTTTTCCCTATTTACCATGATGATCTATCTCCTATTTTTAGTGGATTGGCCCCTCACAAGGGCGTCAATTTCTTTTGCCACCGAGTGAAAAACTGGATTAATTATTTATATTATTTCTTGACACCACATATTGATTATAGTATTTTATATTTATATTAAATGAGATAATATTTTGTTTACGTTACATCGTTAAATTAATATTTTACTGTATACACCTGTAGCAGAAATATGGTAAAATAAAATAAATAAATATTGCTTTAAATATGTATTAATGTAATTTTTTAGGTTATTAATTCTTATACATTGTCTTTGTCTTAAAATTAAAAGATGACTTAAAATCTGCTGTAAGGTAGTACTCTATATACATATTATACAAAATATACATACATAATATATAGAGGTAGTCTCATATCCTTTTGTAACACAACAACAATGATTTGTCTGTTCTATACTTGGCGTAAAATCACTGTGATTGAAATATGGAACTTTTTTAATTCATTTTTTTTAGTGTAAGCTAGACGGTGGGATGATAGCGACAACAGCAATTAAAGTCAATGTGCTCCAAGTGATAATAAATGTGTGAAATTGCTGCTGGTACGCATTATACCTATTTCATTGAAGTATAACATTTTATAGTATTCCAATGACATTTCACTCGGATGAATTTGCGAGTTTAATTTCTGACAATTATAAATTATTATATATAATATCAGTTTTGTAATTGTGTAATTATATGTGCATACAATTTATGTGCACTTATTGTTGTATTTTATTATTATTATTTTTTTTTTCATCGTAATTTATTCTATATGCATTCTTTCCGACAAGTTATTAAAATACAATGCACGACACAATTCAGTTAACATAATATTGTGTGTGTGTTTTATAAGTTACGAACATATATATAGTCATATTATATTTAATGTAGTTATTTTTCACGTGTTCTAAACGCATAGGTATTTTCTCATACTAAGTTAATTAACATGATATTATACTACTACTGCATCGGTCTACAATATAATAAAATATTTTTTAGATTAATAACAATAATATTATAAAACTCGCATTTTTAAAATGATTTTTTCGTCGTTCTTCTTTTGTTCATAATATTGAACTATTTTTTCCGAAGTAGTATCGTTTGAAAAGCAACGTAATTTTACTCATTTTATAAAATAAAAGTAATTGTTTTAATTTTTTATGGTGCAATTCATGAATTTAAAATGATGTTAATTTAACATCATATATCGGACAACATTTTACGTACTTAAAGAATAAAGTCACGGATTGTATTTGACATGAATAATGTACATTTTTTGGTTGAAAATCAGCATGCAAAGAGCTTTGCTATATTTACGGTTAGGTACATTTAATTTTTTTTTTCATGGAGCATTAGGAATCTTAGTAATCATTTAAAAGAAATCTAAATATTTCTACTTGTGGATCAACGTGTGTTCTACTTCTATTTGGTGTATTGAAATTGAACTACGTAACGATGTCTTATAATTAATTTAATACGAAGGTATGTAACCATAATTAAATGTAGAAAAAAAACTATAAGCAACCAATGTTTTAAAATATCACGCTTCATTTATGAATAGGTAATTAGATGCGCACACGATTTTGAAACCTAATAATTCATAAAAACAATAAAATATATTAGGTATATACTATATTTGAATTTAAAAATAAAGCAGCAACCTTAAATGTACTTAGTTGTTATTATTATATTATTAATAGAAATTTATGATACAATTTTAATAGTTGTATCTCGAATTAGCTAAGATCAATCATTGTAACTTAAAAAAAATTATTAAATATTTCGAATAATTAATATGTTTGAAGTGTTTATTAATTTATATTATACCTAATATTCGTTTTTATTAAACAAAAAATTGGATTAACCGTAGGATTTTATATTATATTTACAAACGTGATGTAATAAAAAAATCTAAGGCATACAATTTTTTTTTCAAAATGTATTTAAAATTTTAAAACAGACCTATAAATAAGAAATTGTATGTAAGTTCATATTTTTTTTTTAATTTTTCATTAGATTTCGAGAAAATTACTTAAATACAGCAAAAACTTGTTAAATCAACGTCAAATCACAGAAAGTTTTATTGCAAATTAGAAAATATATCAAACTTAATATTATTATAACTTGTAATAGTATGCATAATATGCTGAAACATTTTAATTGTGATAAAAAATGCAGGGTGATTAACTATAAGCATGCTCAATGCTTTTGTTCTTCAATAATACAGTTCTTCGAATTATGATTATTTTCTACCTACTTTTAAAATTCTTGATGTTTTCATACTTTTTAAGAAGTTTCATGTGGTGATACAAACTTTTGTTTTTCATATGAAATCCACAAAATTAAATTATTTAGTGAACAATTTATTGTTTTGAACATTTTCATGTAACTATAATTCAAAATTCTAACGAGTAAGTTCTTAGAAAATATTAAATGATTTTAAGTTGTGATTTAATTTTCAAAAATATTTAGTATTATGTATTGAGATGTATGAAAATATTTTTCGCTGTATGTAAGAAAATGTTTGATATTAGGTTAAGTAGTATGGTAATACCTACTTTTAATTATAACTCTATACTAAGAGTGGCTAACATGAATACGTCCACGAGCCACATATATAAGTACACTGATATCGAACCAACATTTTTATAAATACATTTTATAATTTTATCGCATTTTATCGTTTTTTTTTTTTTTTTAATAAGGCGAGAGACGCATACGACTATGACGTGAGACATCGTGTTTTCATTGTTTTGAGAGTATTGAAGATATAAATTTTAGTTAAATCTTTTAATTTGAATACTATATAGATTTTATAATGTTTTTTTTTTCATGTTAAATAATATGATGTAATATAATTCGTGATTTTCATATTTAAACTGCAATTTTTTTGTTTCATTATTGTTTAGTAGTTTAATATAACGTAATTGTATGATAAAATTATATTGTTATTTTTAGATTTTCGTGAACACTTACAGTTCTATGAATAAATAATTTAACCCTAAATTTATGCTTATTATTTTAATCGAACGGGACAATTGATTACGATAATTATTAATTGCTCTCCGATAGTCTGATCCATAACATATCCTTAATATCGTTAGGTTTATGAGCTATAAATACAATTCAACACTTTTATTACATAGATACGAGATTCAACCTGAAAATGCTTATAAGCACAAAATCTTATTATTCTATCAACGCATTTACACCACCACAAAATTGTACTGTTAGCAATAATTTTTCTTGGTGAAAAGAATTGAATGATGTGTTTTTGGCACACATTAACGGATAGTTCAACGACGAGTGCAATAAATTGTTTTATTTAATTACATTTAATATTATGAAAAAGTATTGAGTATATAGTATGTAAACAAAATACTATAATAATAACGATTACATTTTGTACCACAACTGGTAACCGAAGGTGATTGTGTAAATGCAATCACAAATATGTAATTAACGGAAGATGTAAGCTCTAAACTGAGATAAGAAAAATAATAATCTATTAAATACTCGTACAACCATCAAAATCCCTGACACCTGTGCGATTCATGCCAGATATAAAATTTAGAACTATTAACGTAAATAATTTGAATCTAAAATTAATGTAACTATATTTTATAATAATAGATCATCAAAGTTTTTGGGTCATAACAGTAATCTATACCGTACTTACTGCGAAATTTAATTTTACATAATAATAAAAGCGCTTATGCATTTATTATTTAATGAACAATATCGTAGATTTTTACGGCTATTAATTATAATTATTATCATCATTGATAATTTTTAATATTATGATATATATAAAATA
The DNA here is from genome assembly GCF_037042655.1 of Diuraphis noxia. Lineage (NCBI taxonomy): Eukaryota > Metazoa > Arthropoda > Insecta > Hemiptera > Aphididae > Diuraphis > Diuraphis noxia. Next base: position 52,619,035 of record NW_028301713.1, read on the forward strand.
TTAAACTATTGATATTTCTTTTAAATATCTTTTTTGTGCTTTTTTCCTACCAATTTTGGCGCTAATGATTAATTTTTGGAGTAATTATGTCATATACGAGTAATATATAGCCAATGTAATTTGAGTATGTCTAACTATAAGTATATTAAATACATATATTATGGATGAAATGTGTTGCACACCATACGCGCGTGCGTATAAAATATATTTATAATAATCGCATTCGAATACATATGGGTTTCCAGATTCCACCGATCGTGCAGGAAAAAATAATCCGTGTCCGGGGTCAAATGTGGCATCCGCGGGACCTTGACCGCTGGACCCCGGGCTCATACAGTAATACTACAGTTTTTATCGTACCTATGATGATTTTTTTTCGTTTCGCTCGTACCTACCACCGCCGCAGCCGCTTCCGTCGTTATCTTCTTTTTGGCCGCAGCGGCGGCGTTAAAGTCTCCCGGTGCAGACTGGTCCGGCTTTCGCTATATATAAGAACGAAACACCAACGGTTCGTACTCTTTACGCCGGAACAAACCAGTCCGCAAACAACGCACCCGCGATTGTAATCGCACATACACACACACTGAGGTATACGTTCACTCTCGTCTGCCGCGTCGTCTCGCACATAACATTAACATTAAAAATATACACATTCACGCACGCGAACGTAACATAGCTCCGGTCGTTCGGGTTCCAGCAGGATAACCCATACGAGCATCCGGACGCCATGCACCTGCAACGGGACGGCAAAATGTCTCTGAGACCGTGTACAAACGTGAGTACTTATTTTTATTTATAACCGTAGTGTTATATCATAATATATCTGATTGGAAGATTTATCGAACAAAGATTTAAAAAAGCACATTAGCACAGCATTCCGAAAAAGTTATTTTAATGGAAAGTAATATCATTGTTAGAACAATAAATACATTTTCTTTTTCGCTTAAGATGGTTGATGAGATTTTGATGTACAAACCAAATCATTGTTATGTACGAATTTATATTTTTAATAGTTTAACAATTTTTAGTTTGTTACTTTTCTTTTACTTGTAGGTATTGGTTTTTGGTATTATAAACTTAATCGACTTAATACACTAAAATTAACTTAATATACGAGTTGTAAAAATTTTAAATTTTGAAATGCATTAACTAGGTACATAAGCAGTATACTTAATAATATTATTATGAAGGTACCTTAGTTATAACCTAGTTATTTCAGCTGTCTTAATTTTACGGATAATATAATAAGTAGTGTGCATATTTTGTAGTTATATACAATTATAGATTTGAAAAAAATATAAATGCATAAAGTGTAAGGTCACTTGAATAATATTTACCTATGTTGTCATTTTTTTTTTTTTAATAACATATATAAAGTACTAAAATCTAATTAATTAATATTTCACAACCATTAAATTAAAAACCATTAATATTACTTTATTTTGGCATGTCTAAATCTAGCTATAACAGATTTAACAGTACCTATCTGCAATATTGGTATAAATACCTAAAAAAAAAAAAAAATACTTCTTTCTCTCTCTCTCTCTCTCTATATATATATATATATATTTGTATGTACAATTATATTTCTTAGAATAAAAACATAACAGTTTTAATAAACTTATAAACTTTAAATTTTTTAACGATTACCATAGTATTGGTTCTTACAGCACTTATCTGTAATATTCTATAATGAAAAAAATACTTAGTTTAATTACTTACTAAAGTTATAATAGTTTTATATTTATAGCTAATAAAATAAAAGAATAGGCACAATTTAATTAAATATTCATAATAGTCTTTGATAGATATAAAACAAATGTTCAACTCCACTTTACTAGACTTAATATAATTATAACTTATAAGTTATAGTCAATTAATTATTTAGTTGGAATTAGACACTAACATGTCATACATTAAAAATAAAAAAGAAAAAACATTGGTAACATATTTTTAAACATCACAATTGTTTGGTAATTTTATATGTGGCCAGTTAATAAAAATCAACGCAAATGCTTATATTAGCTTAAAATGAAACAAAACAAAATAGTAGATATGAATTTTTTTAGTAAATATTTTTAAGTAATGTGTGATATATATATATATATGATATATATGATATATATATAATACCAGGTTTATATAATACATATATGGTAACATAATTTAGATATTTTAAAATTTACACAAATAGACTATAGACAATCGCTTAGATATGTTGTTGTTCATTTTAGTCATGTAATTTAAGATAAGTGTTTCAACCATATGCAAATTGATAACTATAACATTGTGGTCAAATAAGTCAGCGGTCAGTGCAAAATAGTTCTACTACCACGATTAACCAGGTTTTTTAGTTAAAATTTGTTGATAATTCTTCATGTTTATGTAATATTTTATAATATATAGTGAGTGAGCAAAAAATACTAAAAAAAAAACAAAAATTGTTTGAAAAAAAAAATGTAAAATGTTTCATTGATTTTAAACGTATTATTGTTTCACAAATAAGGGAAGTTATTAGCACCAAGAAATAATGGAGGTACTTTTTATACTTTTAAAGTGATACAATTTACTTTTTTTTAAATATTAATTAATTTTGATACTAATTTATTTACCTACCTCATATTTTATATTTTATTAGTCATAGTTAATTTATTTGATTCACTTTTATTTAGTAATTAGTATTCTAGTATTCTAGTATTATATTTTAATTAATCACACGTATAATAACGTATTATTTCATAAACTTTTTGTTATTTGAACTAACGTTATAAAAAATATTAGTTAAATAATAAAATATATAACTTTTTTAATATTAAAAAAATAACACTATTATTCAAGCTCGGATTATTATTATTTAGTATTTACCAATTAATAGATATTGTCTGAAATATTGAGTATGATCATCTTGGTTCTGTTAAATGATAAATGTACTAAAAAATACTTCATCAAATTAAATTAAATTTTAAATATATGTACTCAATAATTAAAAATTATTATAATTTAATTTATGATGGATATTATTACAGGTTTTAGCATGATAATTTATTGTTAATTTAAGTACAAATTTTTCATTAGATAATGATGTAAATGATATGTAATAGGTGCGGTACCTGTATTTATTAAATAAATAAATTATACGCTAATGTATTCATTATTTTTCACACAAAACTAAAGATTAGTGTTATTTTTAAAACTCGTTTATAAATTAATAATGATGTCGAGACGCATCAGCTTATAAAGAATAATATTGTCTATCATCGACGTTTATAATGTATTCAATAATGACATTATAGTAATAAATTATTAAGTCGTAATTGAAGATGCGAACGAATGTAACATTGATCTAGGTCGTAATCAAGGTGTGACATCTAGGTAACCTTCTTACACTATCTTTCCTTATAATTTTGATGATGATATACATAAATTGCACAATAAGTGTTTTTATTGTTTTAATATCCACTTATCTAAATATATGCCTTACAGATTCTCAAATTGGTATTTATAAATTTCCAATGTGTTTAATTTTTTTTTTAATTCCAAAATCATATAATTAATTGTTTCTAGACTTCAACATAAATCTTTAAACTATGAACATTTAGTTCGCTGATTACCTAATATGCAATTTAGTCTATTGTCATACACAATGGATACAACGTAATACATGAAATTGGCATACATTCAAATATTAGTTAATATCAAGTATTGAAATTTAGTTTATATCAATTACTGAATTCATAATATTAATTTAATGTATATGCACATAAAAATAACTTCTCACAGACGGATTTTAAAACTTTTAATTTCTAACTCTGTGCAACAATTTATTCTATAAATTTTTTAAAACTACAAGCAAAGCACATTTCTAGTTTGTAAAACTACAAGTTATAATAAATTAAAGCTACGAAATCATAATGGCATTTTTTCTTAACTGGTTTGGTCACTATTTTCCTAATCATTAAATCATATATTATGATAAAATGTTAAATAATAATGGATTGTATCAAAATCTTTGGAAGTATAAACATTATTTATGCATCTGAAATTGTTTGTATTTCGATAGATTGAAAACCCAATTACGTTATACTATGTTCTTACAAAATTATAAAATCAGAAGATATTAGTTGATTATAAAGAAACATTGTTTTGTTGAATAAAGTATTATCGAATTTAATTCTAAAAGTTTTGAATACATTTCTTATTTATTTAATGGGCAATTACTTTTACTATTTAAATACTATGTAAAAAATGTACAAAGGTAATTTTAATTAAAATTTAATTACATACATTATTGAAATAAATACATAATAAGAGTACATAAACATAATATATTAATGTTTGGTGTTCAATTTTAATATACTATTACCACTATATTTTTCACAAAATTCTGCAATTCAATTTTAAGTAGCTTCTTGTTTTTTATATTAAACACAATTTTTTTTTCATTAATTCATTTTTGTTCATTTTTATTGAAGCATAGTTGCAGATAAATACTTATCAAACTCATTGATTGTAAAGAATCTGATTACAATACTATACTTAAATTTGAATTTGTTTGTGACAAAATTTTAATTTATATTTATTTATTATGATAGGGACTTTGTGAGTATAATATACTGATTAATTGTCACGTAAGTGTCCTATTGTTAAATGTTACATAACACCGTTATTTTTAGACTGCATATGCACAGTAACCTCGGATCACGTGTTATTTGCGTATAAAATATTTTTTTTTCAATCATAATTCGTCAATTTGTTCGTTCGTGGCTATTGGATATTGGTACTTATACCACCGACATGCTAATAATGACAAAGTTTATTAATCGTGACTCAGATAAATCTTGAACGTTAGATTTATCTGTTTGTCGTTCGTATGGGTACCTATATAAAATATATTGACATTGTGCCATAACACACATTCGAGATTAATACTTTAAGCCACGACAACATAATTTATTTTTATTTTATAAATGTATCATAGCTTAGAATCGATACCTATATTTATACGTCGTGTCGTATTTTATCAAAGTGCAAAAATAATACGTTTCAATCAATATTTTCGGTTACTTTTCATTAGAGTTTTAATCCGAAATATTACGGTGACGTTATGAAGTTTTGGTATACGACTTGATGTTTTTAGTTTAATCAATTTTTATACCGATCTAAATGTAAATAATAAGTCAATACGTTTTTGACACGTTTCGTTGTAACTTGTAATAATAATTTACGTAATACCGTGTTCTGTATAATATTTTTCGCGTAGCGTCTCTCCCGGATAGGAAATAAATAAATTACAACGTTCAAAACCAATTTATTAAAAACGCCGTTCTTTCATATCTCCATTGGCTTTGTATTAAATGGATTAACTTAATATTATTTATTGATTACTTAAAGACCGCTGGGCTGAATAGTTGAGTTACGTTATTAGGTACATATAGATACTAAGCGTAGTACGTAGGCTAGTCGTGGTTTTAAACGTATACCGCGTCAAATGCCAATCGATAATGCACGGTTGGACAACATTTAATGCAGCCGATTACAAGCAGAATACCAAAACCGTTAAGTATTTATCAGGCTGATAATGATATGTTTGTGTAAACACATAATACTATTGTATCATATGTTGTTATGTGTGAACACTGAAAAACAGAAACTCAATAATGAGTAATAATTACTGTCGTGGGTCTTCAGGTGCTCGTTTAAAATATCTCGTAGATCTTCCCAGAGAGCTCATTAAATTAAAAACGATATACCCAACATAGTACCTAACATAAATATAATGGTTGACTAACGAGACTCGTAACATCATTCGTGGGAAGTCCGTCAAGTCTATAAGGGATGAGAGGCGTACCTATAGATAGGTTTGAAAATTATTATCTTTTACACAAGTTAGATATTTTATGGAATTAACGTGAAGTTGATTATTGTATGTAGGAGGCTGAAAATATTTCAGTTTGTTCGTCTTTTGCACGAGTGATTTTGTCACGTCGGTGTCAAAGTATTTACGATTAGCGGTACGACGATAATTTTGGTGGAACGTACGTTGTTTGTTTATTTTACTAAGAAATTATTATTTTTTTTTTTTAGATGTTATGTTAAGTAGGTATATAGAGACATATAATTTAAGAACCTCTCAAAAATTATACTCTCACACAAAAATTGTATTTAAATTGTTGTTAAAAATCATTTTTCACGTAGTTAAAGATTTTGCGTGTGGATTAGAGGTCTTATTGTTTTCAATTTCTAAATCCAAACAGTTATAATTTATTTGAATTTTAAATGAATTTTTTCATTGTTTGTTATAAATATCAAATAAAAAATAATACTCATCATACAACATTATACATTATGAAACACATAACATAGCATACATAGCGCACTAGTAATATAGTATACTTTTGTATGCTATATTGTATTATATTATAATGTTATAATATACCGATGATAAATGTGGTGCAAGTTGGATTTTCAACAGGAGATGGTTAAAGATAAATAATTACACTTTGGATAAACATAAAATCAGGTTAGAAAGAATAAAGCTTAAGAAAACTTTTCTTCTATTGATATAACAGACAATATACAAATAATTGTTAAAAAATAAATGAAAAAACAACATTAGGTTACAAAAATTATGACTTTTTTGTACTAGTAAAAACTATGCTGATTTTCGTTATGATGATGTTTAGAATAAGTTATAATTATAATATTAGTTAGTGTATTATTTTATAATTAGAATGATAAAATATTTATTGAGTTTTTAAAAATGAAAAATTTGCATCATACATGCATCTGTGTTTTTAATTAAAAGTTATTTTGTAATTTAAACTTTGGGTTACCTAATACATAATATGTCGTACAACGCACGTTACGTTTGGTTTACTACTATGAATTTTTTCATATGATTGTAATTATTTATCTATTATGGAATGTATTGACATATTTTAATATTAACATTTATTCGAAATAAAAGAGTAAATAGTGATGTATTATGAATTTATCTTTTATTTTTTCTCATTATTCCAAATTAAAAGAGAAGATAGCATATAATTTTATCTTATACTGATAATATTATAACAATTGATACGAAAAAAATTTTGTTCGTAACTATATAGAACATTATGTTTATTTTAATGATGATGTCTAATATGATTATATTGTATATTAACTAACATTAAAATCATCTTCGCGCGTGACATTATTCAAATTATTTTTTATATAATATATAATTAGCTATTAATTGTCGTGACCAAAAACGCGTATACCTAGCTTAAATCGAATAGGGTAAATTATTAATTTATAGTTTAGTTCTGGCATATAATAAATTGTTGTTACTTTTTAATAAAAACCCTATTGAACCATTCGGTCAAGGGTGTATAACACACTATCTCTGGCCTAAAAAAGTACGCACGTTTTTCTTGCTATTCAAACAAGTAATGAATAGGTATTTCACATATTAAACGGGGCAATTTTCTGACACACCCCGATTGTTTGGGATGAATCATTTTTAGAAAAATGTTTACTTATACGTTCACCAATATCCTGTATTATGTAATATAATTTATCAATGTAATATAATTTATCAGCCAGTTGAAAAACATCTTTGCCAGATGGATGACAGCTTTAATAAGAATTTGACTTTGGTCAAAATTACAATTCCGTCACTGAAAACATAAATTACAGATTAGGTACATAGTGAAATAACTTGAAACCGTTTGTTTGTGAAAATAACGCGCATTATATAGTTATACCAAATTAAATGACTGAAGAAGTGAATGTATACAGATTTCAAAAAAAAAAAAAAAAAAATATACGAAACTGATGACATTTCATTTCCATCGGGCTTTGAAGAAATGTTTGGTATGAAATTGGATAGATTTAATGTTGATAAATTGATGTTCCGTTCAGTTGTTTTTTAAAAAACAAAACTATATAATGTACGAAGCTGGTTTAGACGCAAACAGTCATTTACTGATAGAAGTGTACGATTTATAACAATATAGTATAATGTTTTCCAAGTTTTGGTAAAGTATTTTAAAGAAAATCAATATCATAGACGACGAAACTAATGGCTTCTCCAATATCCACTTTAATCTAATGTATATAATACTACCTGGAAATCTGCTCTTAAGTATCGTTATTTCTATTTTTTTTTTTCTATGCCGGTTAAACGTGATTTTCAAAACGACCTATCATCGTGTCACACGTGTCACGTGATTTTGACCGTATAATATGCGTGCACTTTGTAAAATACCAGTCTTATAATTTATAAAACTTGGCAACCGTTCAAGAGAGATGCGTGGGATAGGGTGCATACGTCTGCTGCCCAGGTGATTTTATGTGTGTTTCCTTCCACGTTGGACGATCGTAAATATCGTCTGTTATTTTGTTTATACGCGTCTCGGCTGTCTTTAGTTGGAAACAATGCGTTTTCGATTTTATTTCCCTTCGGGACAGAACGGATTGCAACACATTCCACATAGCTGTGCGTCAATATGGAAAGTATAAGTAGCCAATGTGACGCATAAACCTGACAGATACGGCGGGTGGTCTTTCTATTGTTTTTTCGGTCACTGTGTCGTTTCATAACAGCATACGAGTATAATATTATAATATTATTATTAGCAATGCTAATGCTATAATATGTCTAAGTGCCTTGGGTTTGTTTCTAAACAAATCATTACACGCCTATTGCAGTGGGCGACACGTAAGCTGCAAGAAGAAGATAGTAATATTATTATATTGTTATAAAAATATTTCGCGAAATAGATTTTTTTTTTTTTAATTAGAAATTTATATCTACTGCTCCGAGGTAGCCGTTTAAGTTTTTTACTTTTTTACAAAACCAAATATTTTTTTGAAATAGATTTTTAATTACCTGACGAATGTTTGACAACAATAAACGGAAGCTTCTGTGAGTCTCATAACTGATTTCGATAGTTTGCCTGGGGTCGTATTGATTTTACAGCTGATAAAAAAAGAACAATACATAAGCAGTGATTCAAAATGTATAAGATACTATAAAAAAAATCAATTATTTATTAAATTAAATCTTTTTTATACACAACTTATTTATTTATACACACGCGAAATATAATACAGTTTTTAAAGTTCTTATACAAAAACCTGGACAAAGAACGAGATGCAGGATTACTCATTTCACTTTGCTATGACCTCTTCTCTGTGTTAAGGAAATTATTTTTTTTATCAAGTTTATCATATAATGAGATAAAAATATGTCATTGATGCATTTTTTTTTTTTAATTAAAACTAAACGGTTAATGATTTCTTCACTATTTATAATTTGTAAATATTCATTTCTTTAGGAGGTTAACTATATACCAAATCTTACTTTTTATATTTTAGGTTCTGAGTGGAGTGAAATGTATTGTTCTTAAAAATAAATTATGTTTTTTTATTTCCGAAGACATTTTTTCTATAAGAAAATAATGTTCCAATCGTCAACATTCATCAAAAATGTACTCATTACTGTTTTTAAAATAATCTTAATAAATAAAAAATAATTAGAATTTAATTTAATGATTTGTCAACTGTCTGTTTACTCAATGTGAGAGTACTTATCTTAATTCCTAAAACCAATCATTCAAATTATAATAATGAAACGTATTGAAAGTAAAAACAATAATTTAAACCGTAGGTATACGTTTTTATTTGTACTTAGCAAATAGTCATATAATATAATATTTTCTATAGGTGTAATATATTTTTTTTAAGCGATTCTCATATTACATTATTACATGATCGATGATCGATAATATTTTAAACCGTTACAACAATATGGTCGTATAAGTATGAACGTTACCCTAACCATCACGTTTCTCGGTAGCACACACAGCTGTATAACTTGTCTCTCTCTTGGGTTGTTACAGCACTATTATATTAAGTATACGACGACTACAACAATAATTATCATTAACAATAATTCCGATGTCTCCAAAGCCAGTCGTAGCGCCTCCGTGTCGAATTCAATTCGTCGGAAATGTTCCGTAGTACCTACCCACCCACCTACACACACACACACACGGACTTATGCCATATTATGCACTACACGAAAACAGCTCCTACTCCTTTGACGTTCAGGACATCATCAACTTGGCGACAAGGTTAGACATGTTGCTGTGTAGATGCTGTCGTGGTCGTCGTCGTTGTATAATAGTAATATTTGAGTGTGAGTTATGTATAGACACGATATATTATAAGCGTTCAATGTTTACGGCCGCAAAACGCGTAATATATCCATGCATGTGCCCATAATTATAATAATAATAATGATGATGATGATGAATAATAGCCAATGCGAAACGCGTTATGAGCGTGACGGCCGATACCGTTTTGGTCGTAAGTACATTGAACGAGTCGCTTCGGTCCTCCCTTATTATGATTGGGATTTACCATTATTTTCCATAACGTATACAACTGCACTGCTCCCCATGCAAGATATAATTACAACGACAATCGTGACTTGTGTTGCGCAACACCGTGGCATTTGTAGTTTGTTTCTTTATATTTTATTATTTTCGTTTTCCCCATTTAGATCATTGTCGCTGCAGCTGTGTGGGAATTGTTAGCTGGCGGTTTTAATTTCACGGTCGGACATCGTTCTGTGTCGATAGATGATGATATAGTAATCACATATGCATGTAGTGCGTATATATTAATGGGAAAAAATAAGACTACACTATCGTTAAATAATGAAAACGTAATTCGAAACACTTCAATTTCATCGTAATATTATCAAAACGATGTGACTCAAGTGTGTAATCTACACATTGTTGTTACCAGATTTACTTTATCTGCAGCACTTCCTACATTTTTTTTCTATTAAAGAATAATGAAGTATATTACTATTTTCGTTTGGCTGAATGATCTGTTTTTAATAATATTAAAATTCAAGAGTAATAGACACAGGTTACACGTGATACAGGTCATACTTATCAGTTATACAATATTCGAATCTCGTAATTTAACAGCCATTTACATTGTTGATATGATTATGACAGTCCGCGAGATTGTGAATTCGTGACAGATATTCCAGCCTCCCCTCTTACCGAAAAATGACGTAATTTGGGTTTTAGATGGTTTGTCATATCTTGAATTCATACATGTATGACATATACTGGAAAATTAATACTTATTTTAAAGTTATAGTTTCGTACAATTTTATATTAGTTTTAATATATTAATACAATTACGATACTAAAGAAAAACAAAACATTTTTTTAAACTATTATTTTGATAAAATATGTTAATTGTTGAAATTTTAGGTATATTAATTTAATTTGAATTAAAAAAAGATATTTTAAGAATGAAATATTTTAAATTCATAACGTTATGATGCATATTTCTTTTTATGTTAATGTTTTTTTTATTTAATTTTTTTTTGTTCAATGACTAATTTAAAGTTTAAGAGAAGTACCTATAAATATATGAATATTTAAATTTTAAATTTTAAACTTTAAGTGTAGTTTTTGGTAGAAAATTGGATTTAGTTGGTTTTATGAGGGGAAGAGAGGAGTCAAAAGTAAAAATTCCACGTACATTCTTTATAAAATATCCTTACAACTATAATAGTCTGTTGGACCGTGTGTCAGATACATGCTCAACTCAAAATCATTTTCATATTATGCATAATATTTATGGATATCATATTAAAATTTAACACATTCATTTATTACAATGAATACCTATACCAATGAGGTTTAGTCAAAATCTTCCATATTATACAACACAATAATATAATGGCTAAGCAAATTTTTTTAAGTTACAACTTTAAATTGTATATCACTTACTCACTTACTATAAAGTATAAATTATAGATAAAGACTTAAATAATTTTTTTTTCATGTATCACATAGTTCTATTCGAGAATGATTTTCTGTTATATATTTTAATTTAAAAGAATATTTCAAGTCACCATCATACATTTTATGCGTTTTAACAAATGGTTCTACAAAACAATTTGAAAGCTTATATTTATACTTATGAAATAATCTTATTAAAGTTAAATGTTATGGAAATTTTATAAATTTTCTTGTCTAGTTAGATTGCGTTTACAAATAAAAAATACCAATAACATTATCTACACGTGCGACGTGCTTAAATGTATTGTAGCGTCGAAACAGTTTATCATCATACTAATTATTTTAAATAAATAGTTCAAAAACTATTATACGTGAAATTAAGCAATATCAACTTTCTAAATAGTTTTGATCGTGTCCATCTAGCGTGATGAACTAGCAATATTTATCATTTAAATCGATACTAGGAATGTCGGAATCATCCTCTTGACGATTTCGTAAACTGCACTTGAAATAAAATAGCAAATCATTGTTAAAACATTCATAATATTGTATTATAAAAATAAAATTGACTAATTATATTATAAATTAAAATAAATCATTATTATAAATTTTTAAATATAACTGTTACATTTTGTCGATAATGCTATGAAAAGCTATAATACTTCATATTATTATATTCATTTTACTTCATATCGGTTTCATATTTTGAAAAAAGGAAAAAACTTATACCTGACAACCCAACCTTCTTTTTCTAATTCATCTCATACATATTATAATTTTTAGAAAAAGAAAAACTTATTACATTATTATTGCAAAATACTGTAAAACATTTAAAAAAAAAAAAAAAATCGGTTTCAAACTTTTTAAGCCAGCCTATTTTAGAGGACTATTCAGCAGTTAAAAAGTGTACATGTATTTAAAACAAATAATGTATTCAAAAGTTTTGTGCACGGATCGGTGAAAAAGTTACTTATATAATATTATGTATATTAATGTTTGCACACGTAAGCTTGATAAAGTCGTGAAGGTTTAATTCGAGCAAAATTTAAGAATCACAGGTCACATATTGCAGCATTGTGGTACTTTTACCACTCGTTTATATTTATTCGCATTCGTTTCCGGAGTATATAATATGCGAAATGACATTAAAAATGTGTCAAACTGCATAGATACCTACGTATACACTACACTATAATATGTGCCTACAATCTACATTTCACGTGGATCACGACAGCGATTAATTATTATCATTATAAGATGGAACGAAAACAAAAACAAAAAAGTGAAATAAAAAAATATTAGATGCTGCTTGTGTGTAGTTGTGTAGTATTATATCTCCAGCACGTCTGCAGATCTATTGTCGGAGTTCGCGCCTTCGTCCATTGTTGTATGTATTATTTCACATGTGTGGGCAAATATTATGTAATCCGTATTCGTACGCACTACACACACACACACGCATATATATATATGCATTATATTATATGTATACGGTGTTCCGGGGAACGGTGTCTTTTCGGTATACTACAGGGAAGCAATGCGCACGTAAGTACTGTAGGTCGAACTTGACATAAAGCTTCAAACCTACCCCGGGGCCAGTGAAAGTAATTTATTGATGTTTGCTATTATCGTAGACATCAATCATTTTACTTCAATATTTAACAATATTTGTCTCATTAATACGAACCGCGTGCATTGTATTGGTACCTAGAGTCCTAGACTGAAATATTATTATTATGATCAGAACCATTTCGACCGCAAAGACCTGAAAGCGATATATTATTATAATAGTCACCGCACCCACACTTTCTGTTTAGGTAGGTACGCGTTTTACACCTACGGAATACTAAAATACATAATTTTATTATATATTACGGTTAACAACTGTTAAGCGATAACAATAATAATTTGAGACGATAACTGTACTTTGTATTTTACAAAATATTACGTATAATAATGATGTACATTAAAATATATTATAGTTTAAATGTGTACGATGTACGCGGTGTTTTCAGAGACGGAAATCAGCAAATATTATTATTATACCGCGATTGTATGAGCTATATTTCAACAAACGCGTGTGGCCTTATACGAATGTCATTTGCACAGTCGTTTAATATGCGTACTATTTTCCGTGATATAACGTGTTTGTTCGACTGCTCGAAGATCGAAGATGCTTTTTTATTCGACGGAATGAAAAAAAAAACACTGAAGTATGCACGTAAAACCACTTTGAGCACGTTGTTGAAATACACTTGCGAAAACATTTATTTATTTACCAGAACTCGCGAGATATTACCATATATTACCGACCGAGCGGGCACATCAATGCGTTTCCAATAATAATAATAATGATGATGATAATAATACGACGTATATAATAATAGTATGTTGTTTACGCGCATCCGTCGCCCATAGGCATTTATAATCCTTGTTGAATGTTCTGTGGTATTTTGCCGGTTTATGGACCGCTTTTCGCGCGTGGGCATTTCTTTGCACGCTATACCAAACTCACCGTATGCCCGAGATTCAATTGTTATTTCGTTTATTATTATAATTTTTTTTTTTCCGTTCGAGTTGTGTATTAACCGTACGCGCAAGAGGAATGTCGAATAACGAAACTTTCACTCATACTCATAATATTATAATATTATTATCAGACAATAAGATGCACACACGGACGTGTGCGCTCATCGCCCCGGCGGCCGCCGACCTTCGAGCGCGTGTGTGTACGAATTATTATTATTTTCATCGGTCTTTAGGGCGCGGATACTCCCAGAAATAAAAACGCAGGCTCCGGGCCAGGTAGACCTAGAAAAATATAAATATAATAATAATATATTATAAACGAACGCGAACGTTGTTATTATTATTATTCACCATCCTTGTCGTCGTCGAAAGTGTTTACCCACGCGCCGTCACCCGAACCCGTATACCGGTCTTCGTAGGTACAATATATAACATTATACATCTATATAATAATAAAATATATTGTACAAAACGTACGCGAGAAGGTTTTGGGCGGTTCACGTTGAACTTTCAACCGTTTAGGTCATACACATGTGCGCAAAAGTGAATGCGTGGAATTCCGACGGCACACGCACACACACACACACGTGCATGCTTACACGTACGCCATATTATTATGATTTATAATAATAATTATACTATCGAAATCGCGTTGCCCCGTAGACGGTAGATCACCGACGGCAGTTTGTTAACGCGTAATGCGATATTAACACACCGATGTAATGATAATTATATTATTAATATCTGGTTAGACCAGTGTCCAACGCCAAGTGGTATATAATAATAATAATAGTTATTATATATTAATAATATAATATAATATGTAAGGACTGATGGATAAGGACGTTCACGTAACCAGGTATAATACTGTACTACAGACGTAGATGATGCGGCGGCGGCGGCGGCGACGACGATGATACCGGACGGCCTTCACCTTAAAAGCGACGGCGCCTGTGTACCATTTATACACGCCGCCGTAGTTAAAAGTGTATAATTTTAATGATAATAATATAATGCGATCGTGTCGATTGTAATAATAAATAATAATAAACGGAGGCAATTCAATCGAAGGACCGTGCGGCTAGTTTTCTTCTTCTTCTTCTTCTCGTGTTTCGTAGACTATGAAGTTACAACACCGTTTCGTTCATTTCAATATAAGTGCTATATAATATGAGTTCCTTATAGTGTACTTATACTTGCATATTATTACTATTATTTTATTATTATTATTATTTAAAATTTTCCCGACTCTCAGTATCTAAATTTAGGCATACAGAACAATATTTTTAACGTTTGGTACATCAGATCACAATAGGGTATGGATTTATATTATATTATGTTATGTTGAACACTTAACGAACCTTATTGTGTCGGTCGTTGTGCCTGTCTGTTAACCACTCGTTAAGGCGGGTTTCCACTTTACGCGTTCGCTTAAATCCTTTGCTGTGATTGGATGGTTAGGTTAGGTTACCACACGATTAACTACGTTACCGTGTTGCTGAACATATCTGAACATTTTTCGTGTATACGGCAAGAGACTTTTATCCTTTGTAGGGACGGTTATACATGAATACACACGCTTAGTACCTACCAACTTTTATACCACGGTACAATTAATGATGTTATCGTAATCACGCGAAGACTGCAACTGTTAACAGTAATCATCTCGATTATATTTGTAATTATTTAACGTAATATTATATTAAAAACGTGTTGCCTGCGTGGTATCAATAATACTTCATGTAGCGTATGGTAGGCAATACTACGTGACCGAACGTGGTGTAATAAATGAGTATAATAACAGGTACAATGAAGTTTTGCTAAACAATGGTTGCTGACTTGCTGTTGGTCAAACGCATGGTTCTGTAAACAATGTGCATACATATCACCTACTGGCATACGTCCGATGCGAATAATATAATAATATCGCATAAATCGATATTGTACCTGTTCTGGCTGTTCTGCTACTATAGTGTTGGGGACCTTTGCGGGGTGCATTAAAATCCAATTTAAACGTCGTTCGTAAATAATCGTAATACAACAAATCGTATACAGTCTTAACACCACAGCTTATATACTTATCGTACTATAATATATATATATAATCGTGGCAATATTATTCACTAACGAAAATGTGTATTTGTTTTTGAGATGATATTATGCTATAATACTTTAATGGCATTAAAATAAAAAAGTTGTTTCATACTGAACGTAAATATGAATAATTCATTTCATTCGAGGGTTTACAGCGCATAATTTAATTTATAATACACGATTTGCATCAAAGATCAGAAATCCAGACATACTGATGAGTAGGCATTCCATTAAAACAATAACGATAAGCTTATCGTTGAGTATGTAAAATTATTTCGAAATTGTTGATTAGAGTTAGGAAACTAAGTTTGTAAAATTACCTAAACGCGTAGCCCTATAATATTACAGCAGTATCCGATCAATTTGGTTTATAATTATTCAGTACACCGAACACTTAAATAAATTCAAATTACAGTATAACCATAACTATAGGAACTATATTTACCTAATTTGAATCATAATTAATGCACAGTTTATTGAGAACAAGCTCAACAAATCCATACCATAAATTTCCCAGCATTAGTAACATTTAGAAAAATGTTGTTTTATTATAGGTATTTACATTTGTAAGCTATAGAACATTAATAGGTTACACATACTCATACAAGTTTTAGTGCTAAATATTCGTTACTTATCTGTCGGTGGACATCAGTCACGTGCGTTCGACACGTACGTCAGATTCGAACAAGTTCCAACGTCCGACCGGAGACAACAAACTTATAACACGTATATATAATCCAGTTGATTTAGATTTTCAACCCCCAAAAAATTTGTTTCTCGAAAGGCACGTGTTAAAATATTCGAGGATCATATAAGGCGAGGGTGTACACATTCCGTATCCTATACCATATAGCCGCTGAAACTGTTACCCAAGTGTTTCAGAACTGGCGGTTCCTACGAGTTCGGTATTATTATCACATAATAATATAATATATGGTGGTCGATTTATTTTGCTGAGACAGTGACTGATATTCCGAGACCTTTGTACTGTATTGATTAGACTGCGTATCCTACCCCATACTTCATGGCGTTTTGTTCGTATACCGGAGTACCTTGATATTATAATATTATTATAGTATTGTGTCGGCTGGCTCATCTTTACGATTGAAAAGCGATTCGTGTTCCCCGTGCCGCGATGATATAAGATAAAGCAATAATGATTTTTTTCTTACTACCGTTTACCATATATTATATCTATTCGTATAATAGCGTATGACATTCAACATTTGAAAAATGACGTCATCTCGTGATCATATTTTCATATTGTATAATACTGTACTTTATCTAATATTAATTATCTAAGGCAATCAGGTTTTTTATTGGCATTGAAATTTAATTATTGTACGAGTGTAAGTGTTTCCAAGGATTTGTTGTATACGCCTCTAAATTGCACCTAAATCATTCAATTGACATAGTAAATGTCAATAATGGTTTCGGTCCTAAAAGTCCGATCCAGTCACAGTGCATACACCTCTACATCACAAAAGGGCCCAGGAAAATATTTGTAAAGTTCATTGTGCATGACGTGCTTTGAATAATAGTCTAAATATATCCACTATTAGACATATTAATTCATTTTGGGCTTACGAAACGTCGTCATTATTTAAATCTAATTAAATATATAAAACTAATAGAATCGTTTTGTTTTAAAACTTGACATCAGGTTAGGTTAGGTTACTCATTGATTGATACAGATAGAAATTTATTTTTCTATCACGTAATGTATTTCTATCTACGATGCATAATGATTATTAAATATTCTTATAAAAGCATGAGCAACACTTTGGTGAATCGTGGGAATTGGAAAAGAATTCATTTATGTTGTATTTAACGTATTATGATTATTTTTAATATTTTATCATTTGCATACAAAAAAATTCGTTGTTTACCCATTTACTTTTGGGAGCTAAAAATTAAGATTTACATTGAAAAAAAACGATATTGGTTAATTAACTTTGTTTATGTGTCTTAATAGCACAGATAAAAAAAATTATATTAGGTATATTTATTTAACTATATATTTTTAATATAAATTATTATGGTTATAAAAAATATGTTTAAATTTTTTTGTACAAAATATATAGGTATAATCACTACAAATTAAGGGTTTTTTAAAATTATTTTAAAATTAAATAAACACATTTATAGAGTTGCTCAGTTTTACTTAAATAGTATACAGTATTTTTTAATTTAGAAAGTATTAACGATTATAGCTACGTTTGACAATATTTGTTATAAAATTAATTATTTTTCTTTTAACGTAATATCCATGATATATATATATATATATATATATATATATATATTATATTTTATACCACTAAACTAGGTATTAGTTTCTGCCCATTACTGATGGAAAACGTATTTACGTTTTGTTTACATTTATCCAGCTTGGGTACTTAATAATTAATAAATGCGATGATCAGATTCGGTTTAAATCGCTGCACCTACTATAGAATAAATATGTAACTTATTGTCAACCTTGGTATTACTTTAAAATAAATAGGGTGAGATTAGGAAAAGAAAATTTCTCCAAAATTGGTCTACCGACAAATATAAGTTTAATACGTTGAATGTTATTCATATGATATAATAATTGGCACCTCGAGGATATTAGGTATAGATGGTCAGATGGATAAGATAGATTATTTCTTTAAAGATCTCTATAGTTTTTTTGTGTATTTTTGAGTTTTTAGCAAAATCTTGAGGCCAAAATATGTTATGTATGGGCATATAAAATGGGTATACAACTATTGTTATACAATATTACAAGTACCTATTTAATATAGATAATCATAAATATACTATGTTTTCTAATAAAAATTGTATATTTTGTAACGTGGTTGGGAGGGGGGGATGATCAGTTAAATATGAGATATCTAGAGTCATATAATCTTATGACCCTACAGATATAATTACCGTAGTCAGGGGTACATAATATATTTATAAGACTTTAAATATAGCGAGAATTCAATTTAGATATAATCATTGTTTATTGTTTTATTTAAAGCAATGTTATAAGTTTTTAACTAAAGGTTTACTGCAAGTTGGATTGTCTTGTAGCCTAAGAATCCATGCTGGTAATCTCAGAGAACTGAACTTTTATTATTGATATATTTGACCATAGCCTTACAATAATAAATCTGTGACAAATATGAGGGGCTAGTCAGCATAAATAATACGAGTATATATGTTATGTTTATAGTGTATATAATACATATATGACATAAGTATATATCATATTTAGGTGCCTATTGTATATAATTATGTTTATAATATATAATTAATAATGCTACAATCGTTACGATTTAAAACCGTTTTATACTAGGTACTTATAACGTTATATTTTTTCTTTTTTATTAGGTTAAACTATAGGGAAACATTATGTTTACCATTAGAGGGAGTATGTGAATTATATTATGAACAAGAGATTTTTTTTTTTTACATTAATTTTGCTAATCATATGTTAATGAAGATATTATATACATATATATTATATATATATATATTTTTTTGAAGTTTTCTTCGCCAAGTGTTATTATAATATTATAATTTATATTTGTTTATAAAATTACTTAAATAACTTAAGGGAAAAAAAATAAAAATAAAATTCAGGATTCACTAAGTACCAGGATTTACATACTGTATGTTGAATATTTAAAAAGTCTGCAGTAAATGTAATTCAGTTAGTGAACATGCCAAATATATTTAAGAATTTTTTTTTTAAATTTAATATATGAAATATAATTACTATTATATGGCATGGTAAACCAAAGTCTATTAGTCTGTATAAACTCCTTTAAAATATACACATTTTAAATTTTATATTAAAATGATTTAACTAATATATTATATTAGGTATATTATGAAGTGCCTAATATACGGACATAGGTACGTTGAACATTATTTCTGTTATAATAATATATTCTATTCTATTTATATGAATAACATAAAATGAAAAAACATTTTTATAACGTAATTTATTCAACTACGTATCTATAGTGCATTATTATTATGTTTCGGATAAATTCAAACCCTGACGCTGTCCGAACAATATTATATTTTAATACGAATATTCCTATAATAAGTATAATAAGTAACAGTACACTGAGCGCACCTTTATGACGGTTCAATAAAATATAGGTAGGTAATTCACCATGCGAATGCACTATAGTCTGAGTTGAATTTCTAAGTGGTGATTACGAGTGCTCTAGCTCGTGTGATGAATTCGACCAGTAGGTTCTCACAGTGAACAAATGTAGGGCAAAAATGCCAACACGATTATAATTTTTAGAATTCTGTCTTGTGCTGAAGAACAACTACGGTTACACTTCGTTGGAATCGCGACAAAAATAACAGTTTAACGTTCATTGGCAAAATTGCAAGAAATAACTATTTTTTTTAGGTATATGCGCCGAGTTCAAAAAAACATACATTATTTTTCGCAGCTGTATACATAGAATAATATATAAATATATATATATTATTTTTATATTAAAAGCCTTATGGTTTTAATAATTTAGTTAAGCATTAAATTTTAGATAGACAAAAAAATGTGCATATTTGTGTATTACTATCGAATTAAAAGCAAATCTACTTAGCGTCTTTGAACTCTTTGTAAAATATAAAGCAACCTAACCTATCGGAAGACTATTCAATACGCGTTCAATACATCAAAACGTCTTTATTGGTATAGTTGGTATTGCTGTTTTACTTTAAGATGGTAATAAATTTATATTTTATATCTTGATTGGGATAAATATATAACTAATATGTAATGAATCTGCAGTTTCAAACATTAAGCATGTGATATTCAAAAATTATCAATTTTGTTAAATCTTGTATATTATTATGAATATATTATATTATATGATACGGCCTACGGGTAATGTGGAATATAGCCAATATAATAGGTATAAAAATGATACAAAAATGGTACGTTATAATTCATTAATGCTTACACATATTTAATGGGTACGACATTTAAATTTTAAACCATCATCTAAACAAATTTTTCCATTTAAAATTTATCAATTTGCAATATTTCTATTTTAAATCAATGTAGTTAAAATATAATTTACTTAACATAAATAACATATTTTAAATTTTTAGAAATTTAATAAACCATTTAAATTATTAAAAGTTTTATACATTGCACACTATACCTAGATTGTGAAATTGAATGAAATATTTAATTCAATGGTAATGAGACACATTTATATTGCTAGTATTTTTGAGGTTCGAAAAAAAAAACTTTCCAATCAGATATTGTATTATGCTAAGTTTTATTCAAACTTTCAATAGCTCTTAATATCTATAATAAAACATTAAATTTCATTTTAGATGTGTTTAATACTGTTCGCAATTTTTGGGATTCAGTTGGCTTTTTCTCAGCAAACTAACCCAAATGATTTGGAAGTGGTGCTTAACATTGAAGATAGCAACAAAACTCAATACCATGAGCAAAATTTCGATACCAGTATGTATTTTTTTAGCCATATATTATTTGATAATATATTTTACAGCATTTTTTTTACATTTGATAGTGGCCTATATATTCGGCTACGAAGTAGGTCCAAATGGTCAATTCCATCACGAAAATAAAGGTCCAGATGGATTCACATATGGTTGCTACGGATATGTAGACCCAGAAGGAAAATTACAAGCAACTCATTATATATCTGATGGCTGGGGATATAGAGTTGTCACGCCAGGTGAATCTGTAGAAATATTCCATCATAAACATGACCCTGCAGATGAAAATCAAGCTAATGAAAGTTCTGAAGGTGGTTCTGAACACGAACATCATGGACACCATGGAGTGGTAACAGCGTGGGGTGATCTTTATTTCCCAAAAGGTTGTGGAGGAGGACGTCCAATTCAAGGTACAGGTCAATTGGGTGGATCAGGCTCATCAGGATACCCTAGTTTTGTTGGAATTGGTCAACCAGGAGCAGCAGGTACACCTGGTAATTTATTATATCGATTTTTAAAATTTAATAAATGATAATATCCAAAATAATAATTTGGATAGTTTTAAATATTAATTATTTTTTAAATATTAAATTTTTAAAATACAGTAAACATTTTTTGTTTTCAGTTTCATTAAATTTATTCAATTAACTACTTTAAAATTCTAAAATTCGAAACTATACATAGAAGTATTTTAAACTTATATTAAGTATAATTATTATAATGTAAAAATATTTTTAATGGTAACTGTATTAGATATGCCACTAGGTAAAACAAAAATAAATATTCTGAAACAAAATTATATTATTGAAGGATCTCCAGGTTCTCCAGGATCTCCCGGTTCTCCAGGATCACCAGGTTCCCCTGGATATGGAGGTTCTCCAGGATCTGGTGGCTCTCCAGGATCTCCCGGTTCTCCAGGATCACCAGGTTCCCCTGGATATGGAGGTTCTCCAGGATCTGGTGGCTCTCCAGGATCTGGTGGCTCTCCAGGATCTCCAGGATCACCAGGATCTCCAGGATCACCTGGATCTCCAGGATCACCAGGTTCCCCTGGATATGGTGGTTCTCCAGGATTTGGTGGCTATCCAGGATCTGGTGGATCTCCAGGATCCCCCGGTTCATTCGGTAAACCAGGATACCCAGGATCACCAGGATCACCCGGATCCCCAGGATCACCTGGATCCCCAGGCTCACCAGGATCACCCGGATCCCCAGGCTCTCCAGGATCACTTGGTTATCCAGGACAAGGATCTCCAGGTTCCCCAGGATCACCAGGCTCTCCAGGATCACCAGGCTCTCCAGGATCACTTGGCTACCCAGGGTTAGGAACACCAGGCTCTCCAGGCTCTCCAGGATCACCAGGCTCCCCAGGCTCACCAGGGTCAGGATCACCAGGATCATTTGGCTATCCAGCATTAGGCTCACCAGGTTCACCAGGCTTACCAGGCTCACCAGGATCACCAGGTGCACCAGGATCCCCAGGATCACTTGTTTACCCAGTATCAGGATCTCCTGGATCATTTGGTTACCCTGGCTCACAAGGATCTCCGGGTTCACCAGGAGCTCCGGGAGCTCCGGGATCACCAGGTTCACCAGGGGTATCAGGATATCCAGGATCACTTGGTTACCCAGGAACAGGATCTCCAGGATCATTTGGCTATCCAGGCACTCCAGGCACACCAGGCACACCAGGCTCACCAGGCAAACCAGGCAAACCAGGATCAGGATCTCCAGGAGGATCTCCAGGATCATTTGGCTATCCAGGCACACCAGGCTCGCCGGGTTTACCAGGATCACCAGGTGCACCAGGATCCCCAGGATCACTTGGTTACCCAGGAACAGGATCTCCAGGATCTTTTGGCTATCCAGGCACATCAGGCTCACCGGGTTCACCCGGCTCACCGGGCTCACCGGGCTCACCAGGCAAACCAGGATCTCCAGGGTCAGGATTTCCGGGATCATTTGGCTATCCAGGTACACCAGGCTCACCGGGTTCACCAGGATCACCAGGTGCACCAGGATCCCCAGGATCACTTGGTTACCCAGGAACCGGATCTCCAGGATCTTTCGGCTATCCAGGCACATCAGGCTCACCTGGCTCACCGGGTTCACCAGGCTCACCAGGCAAACCAGGATCTCCAGGGTCACTTGGTTACCCAGGATCAGGATCTCCGGGATTATTTGGCTATCCAGGCACACCAGGCTCACCGGGCTCACCAGGCTCACCAGGCACACCAGGATCCCCAGGATCACTTGGTTACCCAGGATCAGGATCTACTGGATCATTTGGTTATCCTGGTTCACAAGGATCTCCGGGTTCACCAGGAGTTCCGGGATCTCCTGGCTCACCAGGATTCCCAGGTTCACATGGTAAACCAGGATATCCAACCACACCAGGATCACTCGGATACCCAGGTTCAGGATCTCCAGGATCATTTGGCTATCCAGGCACACCGGGCTCTCCAGGCTCACCAGGATCTCCAGGCTTACCAGGATCACCAGGATTACCTGGTAATATTAAGAAATTCTTAGTTTGAAATTAAATGAATTGTATGGTTAAAAAAAATGGTTTTTCCTAAAATCGCTTTTACAAAAAGTATCCAGATGTATTTGCTGACCACGAATATTGATTCAGCTTCTTACTGCCCTTAAAAAAAGTAGTTGTAATTATTCTGAATTCAGGTCATAAAAGAGTAAAAACAACTTTAAAAAGATCCAGCAAATACCTAATTTACATAGTCGTTTAGCTCCATGAAAGTGATTATAGTTGCATTATCACTTCTCAGCCGATTTCTATATGGTACAATTATTATAATAATTCATACAAACTTACATCATAATACACCACTTGAACGTTCATATTATAATTACCAAGTGAACTTGTAGTGTGAATTATAAATTATTTTTAAAAATTGCACCGTATAATCTGTTTAATTTTATATCAGATTGGAAAAATCTGTTAAAATAGTTAAATTTTTTTCAAATTTGATTTTTTTCCAGGCAAACCAGGTTCAGGATTATCATCATACCCAAAACCAGGTAATTTTACAACTTACTGTGTTCAAAATTCAATTTTAATATTTTAATATATCTTTATTTTTAATATTTAATTGTTTTTTTATTAGGATCCCCAGGATTCCCAGGATCCCCAGGGTCTCCAGGACTCCCAGGTAACTTAAATGGATACAATTTATTTTAATTATTTTATATTTTTCAATTTTGTATTTTGATTTAATTATTAATGTGAGTATAATTATAATGTATTTAATCAAGGTCAACCAGGTCAACCAGGATTACCGGGAAGTCCATCTTCAGTTTATCCTAGTCCTCCAGGTATAAATATGTATAGTTAAATGATGTTTAATTATTTATTAAGCTTTTTACTTTATATTAATATTAACTTTAAATTCATTATTTTTTTTCTCTCACTCTGTCTCATTCATATCATAGTAAAATAGCAAATTAGAGAGAGAAAACAAAATAGTGTACTTCCATCATCTTTTCACTTGATTACTATGTTCAATTATATCTAGGGTCGGTGGGGGGGGGGGGGGGGGGTCAAATTTTGGAATTTGAGAAACTCGTCAGTACCGACCATAAATCAATAATCATTATATTTTTAAACCACGGTCACGAGTTGTTTTTCAAAGCAAATTGACTATACTCCATCCCAAAAGAGAATAATCACTTTTCGCGCATGTAGACTGAGCATTATGGCAGCGCCAAGGCCAACTTTCTCCTACCTAAATCAGCCCTATATAACTTGTAGTTGGTTGGAGATGCGCGGAAATGAACGATAACCGGTCGGCCGACTGATTATTCTTTTTTGGGATAGAGTATAGAAAGAAAAAAATGGTGATTGCCTGATATGGAAAGAATTTGGAAACCATCACATGCATATTAATTTCACGAGTATTTCAATTAACTGTTTTTGCAATAATGAATACAAATTGTATTATATATTGTTTATAATAATAGTTTTTTACTTTACTTCAAATTTTCAGTAGAACTAAAATAATAGTATATTTTGTTTTGTTATCTAGGACCACAAGGGCCATCAGGTTCTTTAGGTGCTACAGGTAGCCCAGGACTACCTAGCTTACCATCTTATCAAAAACCAACAGTTTATCCGACATCCACTTATCCCGGGAGCTCAGGTAATTTTTATTTATATGATGTTTGATTTAAAAACCATTAAAAAAATATAATTCACAAATTTTTCAATATTTTGAATTAGGATTATAGAAAAGTTATTTTAAAAAATTTAATTTTGATAAATAAAACTTTTTATATAATGTCAATACATGAATATAATTTTTTAAATTGTATGTATGATACTGCAGATAGCTAAAAGAAATTATGATATTGAAAATGTTTTTTAATATTTTTTAGGTTCTCCAGGCTCCCCAGGTTTCCCAGGAGCTCCAGGCTTACCAGGTTAATATTAAACTAAACATTTGTATAACATATTGAAAAAAATAGTACCTTTTAAAAAAGCTAAATAAATTATATTTTGACTTTAATTTTATAGGTAAACCAGGATCTCCAGGCTTTCCTTCATATCAACAACCATCCCTTTACCCTAGTTCATCTTATCCTAGTGCACAAGGTAAATATGAAAGAAAATTATTAATCTAAAATAAATAACTTTTATTTTATGAATAATTTATTTATGAATAAATCCATGATCATATATAATTGAATTCTATAAAAATTATTGATTTTTTAGTAATTTGTTAATTATTTTAAAATATTGTAGACCAACAATTGTATAAATTATTAAATGATTATATTTTTAATTGTACTTAGGCTCGGCAGGTTTACCAGGAACACCAGGAATTCCAGGTTGGTATTTTATTACTTACTGATTTAACTAACTTTAAATTAATTTTGCTTAGGCTTACAGTTATTTGATAGTCAAACAATGCAGAAAAGAATAAAATAAATAAATAATTATACACAATGTATTTATAAAGTGTTTTTAAATTATCGTAAATATAACATTTGATTTATTTTATATAGGGGCTCCTGGATTGCCAGGTTCACCAGGATCATCTTTATATAACAGACCCTCGTCATACCCAAGTGGTCCAGGTAATTTTATTAAGATCGCAATTCATAAACGATTTAACATGAATAAATATTTAATTTTAATCAAATGTTTTTTTAATTTTAATTTAGGGTCACCAGGGTTACCAGGTTCACCGGGATTACCAGGTATAATTAAATGTTTTTTAAAAACTAATATAACAGTTAAAAATAAATACCTAAATATTAATAATAATAAGTACATGAATATGTTTAAAATTTATTTCGATAATAGTAATTAATTAATAAACAAAATGAATTATTTATTTAGGAACACCAGGTCTGCCTGGTTCATACCAAAAACCAACACAGTACCCAGGAACATTATACCCTAGCGGATCAGGTACTTTGAAAGGCTTTATCAAAACTAATTTTTAATTTAAAAAATGTAATTCTTAAATTATTTAACAGGAGCTCCGGGATCACCAGGCACACCAGGCTACCCAGGATTACCAGGTATAAATTATATATATAAAATATAACACAAAAATCTACATTTTAATTCATAAATTAATTAGTTTGTTAACGTAACATGATTGATTTAACTCAGAGTTTAAAATTTTTTTTATATGCATATAGTGTAATAGTTATTATTTTTAGGCCAACCTGGAACCCCAGGATTATCAGGTTCTTCACCCTATCCGAAACCTTCATACCCTGTAGCTCCAGGTTCACCAGGTACACCAGGATCTCCAGGTTTTCCCGGTCTACCAGGTAAATTAATTACTTTTTTTTTAAAATAATTTGTATGCTATTTAAACATGTGGTGTAACATACTGACATAGGTAGATTGGCCTACTTCATTTTGATATAAACATATAAGTTCCTACTAGAAACATAATTCTAAGTTGATATTTTCGGAGTGAGTGAGATATTTGTAAGGTGTATCAAAGTCGAGAGTTGATGTATAATTTAAGTGTTCTTTGAAGTTTTTTTTTTTTAAATGTGGAGTAGCTGAGTAGGTTTATGTTGTATTAGTACCTATATTGTACAAGTAATACATTTGTTTATAATATTATATGTACAATGAACGTATAGTACAATCAATATGCTTAATTATATTTAGTGTATCCATAAACACCTATATTTAAATGCGAATTGTAATTGGTTATTTTGTGATTTTATAATGTATTAATATTAATAAATAGGTACATTATAAAATATGATCGAAAAATTTAATAAATTAATCATCCTGTTAGGGTAACTTTAAAATAAACTACTAATTACTAATTTCTAATTATTTGATTAAAGGAAAACCAGGATCTTATGTTCCGCAATCTTCATACCCAGGATCCGCTTATCCAGGCACCCCAGGTATAGATAAATATTTAAAATATTTATATAATTTTCTTCAAAATGCCAATATCGCTATCATATAAAATATAGCATTGTAAAAAACTCATATCATATAATCTGTTTTATTTTTCTTACTAGGTCAACCAGGCCTGCCAGGAACTCCAGGGTTACCAGGTATATGCCTATTTAATATAATATTATATAACATATTTAATTTGAATAAAATGATAATAAATATTTAATATCAACCTTTTTAATAAAACTATGTAGGTAAGCCAGGAGCATCAGTTATACCAAGTATACCGTCTGAAAAACCACAACCAACCTATCAAAAACCAAATTCAGGGTACCCCGGAAGCCCAGGTAAATTAATATTTTTTATAAATATTTTTAACAAGTTTATATTAAGTATTATATTAGAAAGACATTTAGTTTAAATGATCAAAGTATTTTATTTTACATAATATATCCTAATAAGAAATAAAATATTTTCAGGTCAACCAGGTACTCCAGGTTTACCAGGAGCTCCAGGATTACCAGGTACAATTTCATACCCGAAACCCACACCACCATCTACATATCCCGTTGGACCAGGTAATATAATAACAAATATATGTAAAAATTAGAATTACAAATGGGGTTTTTAAATAAGATTCATTCATAAACATTTTAATATATATATTACACTTATTTTAAATATTTGTATGGTTTATCTATTTATTCTAAATTTGTACAACTTAAATTATTTTATTTATGAATTGGAACAAAAAATGTAAAATCAAATAAACATACTATATAATAAAATAGATTTAAAACCAATAAAAATATCTATGAAATCATCATCACAGTATTATTATATTAGGATTTATTTATTTACTTATTTAAAAATATTTTTTATTTTTCAGGTCAATCAGGATACCCTGGATCTCCAGGACTTCCAGGTAACTTTATTCACATATTATCACCTGTAAAAAATTAGTATAAAAATGTTGGTAAATATTTAATAAAAAATGCTATAATAATATACAATAAATACAAAATATGGAAAATATTTTGATTGATATAACATTGTTAATTATTTATTAATGATTTACAACATTGTTTAATTATAAAAATAAGAATTAAAAAATTACGTAAAATAACTTAATCAATATAAAATTCATTTTTATCTCTATAGGCCAACCCGGAACACCAGGTCTACCTGGGTCTGTATACCAACCCTCATATCAAAAACCAACTTCCGTTAACCAATATGGAAATCCTACTTTATATCCAGGATCTTCATATCCTGGAAGTCAAGGTAAACAATTAAAGTTAATATAAATAAAATAATTTAAAAAAAATGTTTAAGTATAATATTGTTCTTACTTTTGATTAAAAACAATAATTTAATATAATTTGATTTTTGTAGGATTACCCGGAACACCAGGATTACCAGGTATCTACTTATTATTAATTTATATTTTATTTTATGAATAGTATTATGAATGCCCGAAAATGATTAATTTAATATTTAAATCAATTAACTTTGCTAAAATCTATAAGTTGAAAAATAATTGTCAAAGTAAGAGTTTAAATTTTTTATTTAAGGTCAACCAGGTACACCTGGAACACCAGGGTCCGCTTATCCAGGTTCTACGTTAAATCAAACACCTAATTATCAATCTGTGAAACCAAGCTCTCAGGGATATCCAAGTTCTTCATATCCAGGAAGTCCAGGTAAAAATATTTGAAAAGTTGTATGATAATCAATCAGTAGAAATAATGAAATCGGAATGATTATAGTAATATATATTTCACATTTTTATTTATGTTTTAGGTCAACCAGGTACCCCAGGATTACCAGGTACATAACATTATTATATTTCTACGACTTAAAATTTAAAAAAGAAACATTAGTATTGTTCATCTAATTTAAAACAAAATTGTCTGTTGCTTAAAACTGCACTTTGTAGAAGACTAAAAGTGTTTATTCTATAATAATTTGGGACAATTAGTTAAAAGTGAATATTTGTCAAAAAAAAAAAGGTTCATTGGTCAAATTCATAATTCATCACAAATACAGTTGAAGAAATAATACTTATTTTTTATTTGTTCTGAAATTTCATATTTGTTTTACTCATTCAAATAATAATAATAATTTTTTTTTTTTTTTATGTCATCATTTATTAATTCAAAATTTAAGTACATAATATATATATAATAATAATTATGATATTCACATAAAAAACTTTAAGTGTCAAGAATTTTAAATTATTTCTTAACAAAAAAATATTTAAGAAATATAAATTTATTGTATTTTTTATGTAAAAATTTGTCAAATATAATTTTAGGTCAACCAGGAACTCCAGGTATACCAAGCCAGCCGTCTTATCAAAAACCAAATCCACCAACATACCCAGCTAAACCAACATATCCTCCTCAACCATCTTATTCTGGTTACCCCGGAAGCTCAGGTAAATACAATTTGAAAAAAAAAACCTGTTGCAATAATATTCTTAATAGGTAAGAATTTAAAAATAAAATTGCTTCGTTATGTTATCTAAATCCAAATAGCTGTTTAATCAACTTTAAACATTTAAATTGGATACAAACGATGTTTATAACTGTGATTTATATCTTAGGTCAACCAGGAAAACCAGGAACTCCTGGTACACCAGGTACACCAGGCACACCAGGCCTTCCTGCGGGACCGCCTTACCAAAAACCTACTCCCCCACCTGCTGGATATCCAGGTTCTCCTGGTAAGCCAGGTATGTTTAAACTTAAATTTAGACCTAAACAATTTAAATAAAATGTAGTTACCTATTTTCTATTAAATTGCTAGTTGGTATTTATTTTTCATAGTTTGAGTTTCTAAATCATTAAAATTTGTTTTGATAATTGTTCGTCTATTCACCTGCATTTTGCAATATATAATTTAAGCATTTAAAAAAAAAAAATATTTCAGGACAACCAGGAATCCCTGGTCTCCCAGGCATTCCAGCTCAATCATTTGGTCAAAATCCTCAAACTTCGGTTGACTACGGAAAACCTAATCCATCGGGATATCCCGGTTCTACTGGTAAGATATATTATAACTAAGGGATTTCGACCATTAAGGTTACGATTAAGGTTTAATAATAATAATAATAATAATCGAAATTAATTTTTTTGTGTAACATAGTCATGTTTTTGTTTAAGGTCAACCAGGCCTTTCCGGTCAACCAGGCACTCCAGGAACTCCAGGAACCCCAGGAATCCCAGGTTCTTATCCCACTTTACCAAAACCCAGCTCATCTCCAATAAATTCAGGCAGTGGAAGTGTATCAGGTGAATATTCAAATAACTATACACTTTTAAATCCATAATGAATCAACATAATTTTTTTTTAAGGTTCACCATCTAATGGTTATCCATCATCAATCGATCAAACTCAAACAGGTTATCCAAATAAACCTGTTTCTCAACCATCATACCCGAGTCAGAACTATGTTTACCCTACCAGCTATCCTCAAAGACCAGATATTCCTGACTACGGAGCACAGCAACCAAATGAATATCCTGGATATTTAAGTTCCGGTTATCCAGTACCTCCACCTCCCAACGCACCACTTCCTAATTACCCACCACCTAGTTCACCATCTGGTTACAATGGTTATTTTGAGTTGTACCCGGGTCAAAATCAAATATACTCAGGTCAACCTGATTCTAATGTATACCCAGCTGGTAATCAATATTCTTTCAATGGTTATCCTGAACAACAATTTACTTACCCTGCAAAAGAAAACAAAGGTAAAACGCCTCAAATAACTACACCCGTTTCAACTTCAACATTGGGTTATACAAGCAAGTCTAGTCAAACTACTGTGCAATATCCAAAAACGCCTAGTTTGATAGATATACGTGTTAATGTGCCAAATGAACCTCAATTCAACGATGGTCAAAAGTCCGTAAATTTAGGTAAAAACGAATTAATAGGACCATCGTCAGGATCATCTGGATATTCTAGCTCACTTACTCCACAATACGTGAATAGTCCTACAAAGGCACCCAAATTACCATATCAATTTGGTCAAGAATCAAACCAGGTAGTCTTATCATCAAGCAAACCAGAATCCAGTACTCCGTTGTATAGTGTAACCTCTAAAATATCATCGACACCTGAAAATATTAATTCAGTGGAATCAAGCAGTACCATATCATATGAAGATCAATTTAGTACTCTTTCACCAGATTCTTCGACACCTGTCAATATAATTCCTTATCCTTTGCCAATTGTGCCTAACCCAGGATCTTGCCCATGCTATTTTGTCCCCCCAACAAATAATAATTCTTCCAATCTATTGCAACAACAGCAACCAACGTTTGACTTAAACAATCTCCCTGAGGGTGCTGTTATTGGATTTGTGCCAGTAGTATTTTATCCATCATGTGGAGCAGGAAGTGTAGCATCAAAAGAAATACTGTCATCTAAGTTAGAGCCTGTTTTTCCGTCGGCTTATCAAGTACCATATAAATGTTCGTATTGCGAACAAAGTGAATCACAAACTGCGACCATCAGAAGCAGTTTTAATCAAGTACTAAAACAAAGTCAATTAAATCCATCCGTTGTAATAAAAAGTCCAAGTAGAAAGAATTACCCAAACGCCCCAATTTATGACCAACAAGAATTTGGAAAAAAGATAAAAGTTGTAAACAGAAAAACTAATGATGAATAATATTGGAAAATTATAATAACACTCATTTAAAGACTAAAAAAACAATAAATTAGAAAACAAATAAAACGGCAATAGGATGAATATAACATCTGAACATACAAACAAACGATTGTGTCCATGTTATATTACATACAATATCAATTGAAAATCATACTGCACTATAAAATTTAATGCCACAAAGCTCAGGTAATTTTATTTTTAGTTTAAGTTGATTTTATTGATTTTAATCGAAATAATAAGGATAATTTTTTAGGCAGTTTGTTTTATTACATAAAATTTTAATTGTACCAATTGGATTTAAGTGAAAATTTTATATTATGTTTATAAGCTTATATTATTTGTTAATTATAACCCGTCCAGAAGTTACCAAATATTTACTGTCAATTTATAGATATTCTCGTAAGCCTATATAAATCTATTGTTACGATAAAACTGTATATATTTATGTGAAGGTAACTCCTGGATAGACGTTGATTGACAATTTTGATTTTCTTTTTAATGAATATTTGTTTCTATGTGCCGTACCTAAATGTCAATTAAAAATAAATAAAGTATAAATAATTTGAATTATAAAATTGTGTGCTCATTTATTAGTTAGATATGCATTTTTCCATTTAAAATTAGACCTTTCAAAAAAAAAAGTGAAACGATATAGTTAATAGTTGGGGAAAATAATATTGTATTAAGATATATAATAATATAACTTAAATTATCTTTTTGATATATTTTTACTATACATACAATTATTATTTATTTATATATATTAATTTCAAGTAACTTATTAAATTAGGACTTAAAATGTATACATATACATACATGTACATTTATACATGTATATACATATGTTTCCAATAGAATTTTAAGTTAATGTTATGTATATAATATGATAAGCAGCATTAATTTATATGCATACCACTTCATAGAGTATGTGGCATATTATTTATGATTTATGATTTATAAATATATTTTTAGTTAGGCCAATTAAGAAAATTTCAAAATTACAGATGGATTTTTCACAAATAGATATAGGTACACTCTAATATCATTATTCAATATAACAAGCAATGGGTCTTTATAACATGTATGTTAAATTTTATGAATGTAATGAGTGAAATATATTCTAAACATTCCTACATATTATACTTCGTGCTGGTGAAGTGATATCGAATCTTGGAAAATACTATCACGTGTATAGCAAAAATATACGCCATTTTATTGTAGTATATACTATATAGATATTTAATATTATTCACAGTTGGATTATTTAAAATATGATGATTTAAAATCATAAAGATTTTGACGAATATTATTAAAACATAATATTGAGAATTGTTAGCTACAACTTATGATTACGTTGAATATTATTTTGATACTTAAAAATTATATTATATATAAAACAAAAACACTACAAATCTATACACTCTATTTTTGCTTTAGAGAATAGAATGTTTAAGACTTAAAACGAATTTTCCTATTATTTTTTAGATAGGTTCTGGAGCAGAAACAATTAAATATCAATTAAAGGATAATGTGAAATTTGTTAAGCCATATAGACCACTGATAAAATATATAGGTACTTATGCATTATAATTTAAATAAAATTAGTATAAATGGCTTAGATTGTAACAGTTACTTCTGGAAATGCAGCGAAACGAGCCAATAGCAATGTGAACTGTAAACTGTTCATACTTAGTGGTAGTTTAATTGGTATACGGATTAATTTACAATGTACCCTTAAAACTGTGATATTATTATTTTTTCTTGAAAATAAAAGATTCTGGATATTTTACATGACGGAAAACATTCGTTGGTATGCGTAATAATGTTATTTATATTATAATATATTCGTAAAAATGTAATAGTAAATTCGTAACAGCAGTGATTTCCTTGAATTCAATAACAGTGAATTATTGATAAAATATTAAATTTCAGTATTTTTCACGTTTGAAAATAAATTTTATATTCAATTATGACAGCAATGAAAATGGCGAATTTGGTTCTAATTTGCACGATTAATCGTCAAAAATATTTCGTTAAACAGGCGATTTCGTTATAGAAGTTTGTTATACAGTAGTTTCATTCTTGTAGTACCTGTGAGGCTATGCCCAGTGACCGCATACCGTATAACTTGATATTTAACTGAAAAAACAATTTCGTAATTTTTCGAAATAATTTTATATTTAAAAATGTAAACACTTAGATATCAATTTATTGCTTGAATTCAAATAAAATTCCTATATAGTTGTTTAGTAACGTAGTATAGGTAAAATTAATTATAATACGGGCTATTAGGTATATTATTTTGATAATTTAATATGCCGTAAAACCTCTTTTTATATCGGAATCTCTCTGTTTCAACATATTTTTCAGTAATATAGAATTTTCCTTTAGGGTTACTACAATATATTAACTATAGGAAATGCAAAATTAATGTGATTTTCCTTTTTATGGAGATTTTCGTCTTACAGTGGGTCCGTTCTTGGGAGGTTTTACTATATATTACAAATTATAAATAACACTTTGATTGTATTTGAATGTCGATTTATATAGTACCATATGCCATATATAGTGTTAATCAAAGTTTGTAGAAATGAAGAGCGTTTTAATACTAATTCGAAAGACAATCGTTGCACATCAATCACAATTATTAGGGTTGCCATCCGTCCCGATATATCGAGACTGTCACCGATATTGAGCTCTCTGTCCCGATGTCCCGATAAAAGACTAAAATGTCCCGATTCATAAATCCCAAATAAAAAAGATTTTTTGTTCAACTTATTAATTTCTGACAAAACCGGCGTGCTCCGAAGCGCTCTGATAGCTATATGCGTTCTCTCGTGGTGCGGACTTTAAAATCCAATTAAGTCGTTATCGTAATAGTTAATGTTATTTTTTATATTAATTTTTTAAATAAACTAAAAATCACGAAAGAAAATGCCAACTGTTGAAATTATGCGAGTATTTGTTTGCAATTCCTGCACACAATGCCACAGTGGAAAGAGTTTTTTCATTAATGTTGGCCCAGTGGACTGATGAACGAAATCGCCTGATTCTAGAGACCTTGGAGTCAATTCTACAGTGTCAAATTAATCATAACATGACTTGCCAAGAGTTCTATCAATCTATTAAAGGGGAGAAAGAATTGTTGAAAAAAGCAAAATCTTCTGAAAAGTATAGTCATACAAGTACTTCTGCAATAAATTAAAAATATTTTTTTGTATGTAACCTTAATAAATAAACAGATAATTTATCTAAAATAAAGAGCTCTAATTTTTATTTCAAAATTGAGTATTTTTATACACTCTATCCTAGAATTCCTAAAACGTCCAGAAGAGACTCTAGTCAAATATGGCAACCCTAATCACAACGTATAAACGGCAAACAAACTAAAATTAACTAAACAAACAAATTGACTTATTTTCATCAATCGACTAATTGAAGCATTGATTGATTGATAAATCGAGAGGTTGGGTGAAATATGAACGACCGGATCCTATGACCTCATATGTTGACACTGATGTTTAACTGTATATAATTGATGCCTCTTGCTGGTTAGGTTAGAGATATGCCTCTAGCTTATGTACCATAACACATATCGGCCAATCGGATCATAGCTTTTTGTGATTAAACTCAACATTAAATATTTGTATAAAAAATAAATCATATTTCATAGCATCAATTTTATGAAATATTATTATTACATTACTGATATATTATTCTTTCACGAAAAATTCCAAAAAATTATAACTATCGCTATTTAGTTACTACCAAGTGACAGATTCATACAAAATCTCGTATGTAGTGTTAAAACGTATAAAAATATATGAAAACAAATAATTTGTCAAGATTAATATACAATAATGAATATAATATGGATAACCGACTTTATAATAATAGTTGAGTTTTCCTTTTTTCAATTAAGAATATTTGAACTTGGAGCCTATATAAATATTAAAAATTATACATTTATACCTAGTTATTCATGACTCGGGTACATAAATCGTAATTTATATATTTGAATTATCTTTATATTTTATAAATTATCTCAGATTTATAGTTTAAAGTAATATTTTTCTAAATTAAAACATCATCACTCTTGTTCGATAAATATAATAATATTGTGGACGATCCTAAATTCCAATAATGGTAACATGATTGAGAAAACAGCGTTATTATACAAAATAATCAGCTAATTATAATAAATAATTATATTATACATTAGTATTATTAGAAATATACATTAGTATTTATGTGACTTGGGCACTTGACGCGGCGGTATTGCTGCAATCATTCACACAACGTGATTGAGTGTACGCACCATTTGATGCCACTAGTTCTAGGATGGGTGACCAATGACCATCAGGGTTCTAAGAGGCGAAAACATTACCAAAAATACTAAACTAACCATATCTAATGGCCTATATTGCCACGGGGTTAATTAATTACAATAATAATGAAATAAAAAAAATATAGTAGTAATATATTATATTATACAAAGCCGTGACTGGATGAGGTTTTCAGAAACCCAGACTCCTCCAAAATTTTTAAAAAGTAAAAAAAAAAAATGTTAGCTCTGAATATTGTTTGTTAAATTTTGTAATAAAAACAATTTTATATTTTCATTAAAACAAAAATAATGAGAATAAAGAGTTTTTATATTTTGAACGTCACAATAACAAATAATATACGGTAGGTAGGTGTCTAAAATAAAAAAAAAGTTGCATCCCATCAAAATTTGTTTTTGGTTATGGTCATGATACCTATTGTATAATATTATAATCTATAACATAATAATAATGTACAAAATTGCAATGATAATAATAGAAATGTTATCATAATGTAATATAATATTTTAGTTTACATTTCGAAACAATACGCTTCAGTTTATACATCAAGTCATCAACTTCATAACTATATTGGTATTTTATTATTGTATTTTACATCTGGTCATTAATTTATTTTTTTACGTTTAATTTACATTTTACCATTACATATTTATTTTTATGCTTTATTTTGAGAGAGAATTACATGTTTAAACTTGTGTAGATGAACAAATTGTAACTATACTTCAGAAATGTTACTTTACAAGAATAGTTATTTTCTGTGATTTAAAAATTAAATTTTGTATTTAGCAAATAGTTGTTGAAACTTTTCATATAAACGTCTCTTTAATTTCCAAGTAGCTAAACTTTGATAATTGGTTTAGTAAATTAATTTAACAAGATGAATTACACTGTGTTACAAATGTTTCAGATTTCAGTACATCAAAAGTAAAAATTTAGTTTAAAAGTTAAAATTTAGTTTTTATTAAGTTTAAATTTATATTATTTTGTTTTTTAACTATAATATTAATTGTAATAAAGTAAAAATATTCTTGCTCACTTATATCACTGATATATAAATTTAATACTGAATCTAAATCAATCTTCCTATTATTACATCACTTGCTTTATATTTTTAAATTTATTATTTTACCATAAAAAACTATTTATTTTGTTTTTTTAAATAGAATATATGCAATTTGTAACATAAAAACAATAATAAAATAATATTTATTTTTTAATAAAATATTTACATGGTGATATATTATGAGGGGGTAGGCTGTCCAATGACAGAACCCTCATGCGTCATTGGTGTTAGGGGTTTAGTAAATTCCTGCACCAACTCCAAATAATCTTAAAATATGTGATTGAATACCTATTAAATATTTAGTCGTAACATCTATAAAAATTAATATATTTAAAATTAAAAATTAAAATATAAGCACTTTTTCTAAATAACATTTAATACTTTACATTTTCCAATTTTTGGTTATATTTGTGTACAATCTACAATTAAAATGTATTAATTTTTGGAAAATACATTTTTTTAATATGGTACGACGTATTACATATTATAATGTATGGAATCGACTGAAATTATCAGTAGCTAAAAGAGATAATGGATACCTAAATGCCAATCTAGAATTGTACGCATGACCACATGGATATTAAATCTTTTTTACACACACAGAATATAAACAGACAAAACAGTAAAACATTAGGTTATAAAAAAAAGTACAAACTTACATAACTCAATTACAACTAATTGTGTAATATTAATTAGAATGGTTTCATACGAGAATTACAAAAACTTAAAGACCAAAATATGCAATGATGTATGATTGTAATGAAATGTAAATATTTATAAAGATAATATCCTTTAGAAAACATCACAATAATCAAGTCGTCCTAAAAAACAAAGCTATGTTTTTGCTTATTACAAAGGTCTGAATATAAATCTAAGTTCCACACAATTAAATATTATCACTATTAATTAATCTCGTTTTCATCTTAAATAAGCAAAACATAATATTTTTTAAAGAACGTGTTTTGATTTAAACATAAATGAAGTATATTATATCATATTATCCTATACATATAATAGGATTTCAACGGTGCTCCTCAAGTACGGATTGTCAATAAATAAAATACTCAAAAAAACTAATTCATCGTCAAAGAAGCTCTTCTGTAAATAATTCTTTAAGTCGTCATCATTCTAGTTTAGGTAATTAAACTCATGTTATAAATCTGAAATGTAAAACAAATCATAAAATATTTTCTGGGTTATATCAAAATATTCGTGAGTTAAGAACTACATTATCCTCTGTTCAATTACATATGCCCAGCTTATCTCACTTTGATTATTTATTCTCGTTGAAACCTGGTTAACTCACGATATATACGACTCTGAGCTTAATATGATTAACTACAATATTTTTAGAGCTGATCGTAATATTAATAATAGTATTCATAATAAAGGCGGTGGTATTTATATAGCTGTCCATAAGCGTTTTCTCTCTTATAGTACCCTTCAAATGATTCTAGTTGAGAACAGTTATCTATTATGATTAACACAAACGGAACTAACATCATTTTACACTCCTGTTATATTCCTCCCAACAGTTCTTTAGAAATGCATGACAATCATTGCATTTCTATTGAAAAACTATTCACTGATCATCCTGATTCTACCTTCATATTTGCCGGTGATTTTAATTTATCTGGTATACACTGGGATAACTCTGATGATCATGCTATCCTTACTGGTTTGATGACTAATAAATCTGAGTTAATTAAAGAACTAGTCATATTCCTGCATTTATTTCAACATAATTTTACTAAAAACCACTGTTCTAACATTCTATACTTAATATTCTATAATAATGCTAACTTAAATGTCTCTAAAACTTCATTTCAATTTGTTAAAATATTGATGCTGCACATCATCCACTTGAAATTATAGGTCCTAAGATAATCTCTACTGACTACCTAAACAAATTAAATCATGAATATAATTTTTATCTTGGTAAATTTAATGATATGAATAAATATTTATGTTCCATTGACTGGTTTTTAGTTCTTCTACGTCATCCTAATGTTTCTTCAGCAGTTGATACATTTTATGATATAGTTTATAACTCAATAAGATTATTTATTCCTAAATCCTGTATTACTACTAGCACTTTCCCTAAATGGTATAGTAAAAAATTGAAAAAAATAATTTTCGAAAAAAAAACGTCTTCAATGATTATTTAAATCTACAAATGATCACTCATACTATATCGAATTTTCCAAACTAAGAGCTCAATACAAAATAGAATCTAAATCAATTTATAGAGATTATATCATTAGTATTCAATCACATCTATCTAACAAACCTAAGACTTTCTGGAGCTACATTAAAAACTTAAAAAACAATAATAATATCCCATCTGTTATGGAACTTAATAATATTAGCAAATCGAATGACCCTGAAATAACTGAATTGTTTAAAGATTACTTTAGTTTGGTTTAATCTATGAATACCCCAGATTCAAATAATAATACCTCTCAGTTACCTGATGTAATCAACTTACTAAATATACAGTTCTCACTATCAGAAATATTTTTAGGCTTGGACAGTTTAAGTACTAATTGTAGCCCTGGTCCAGATAAAATTCCTGAAATTGTCCTTAAATCATGTAAATTTGCTCTATCAATGCCAATACGCATCCTTTTCAACTGGTCTCTATTATGTGGATTATATCCTTTATCTTGGAAATGTAGTTACATTATTCCTGCACACAAGTCCAGCCCTAAAAATAATATCTCTAATTTCATACCGATCTCCAAACTTTCTTCCTTACCTAAACTCTTCAAAAAACTGTTAGAACCCATCTTATCTCTGGCATTTAAAAATTTATTCAGTTCTAATCAACAGGGTTTTAGATCTGGATGTTCTTAATCTGGATAACTGAAACTAATCTACTCTGCTTCTATTCTGATTTAGTTGGACCAGTTGAAAAAGGTCTTCAGGTTGACGTAATTTACACTGACTTTCAGAAAGCATTTAACACTGTACACCTGAAATTCTAATATAAAAATTAAAATAAATTGGCTTTTTTGGAAATTATTAAAATGGTTTGAATTAATCTAGTTAATCATCATCAACAAGTTTAAGTAAGTAGTAATATATCATCTAAATGCAATGTAACTAACACCCTTAAGGTGGATATTTATCCCCTTGGTTATTTTTAATATTCTTATTCGATATCGACACATGTTTCAAATCGTGTAAATTTAAAAATTTTTCTGATGACTTGAAACTTTATCATAATATAGCCTATGTAAATGATTGTTTGATATTTCAAGAAGACTTAAATAGACTTCTTGATTGGTGTATTGTAAATAAATTAAAGGTCAATGTCTCTAATTTTTCAAAAATTATGTTTTGCCGTACAAAAAATAAAATAAACTTTAATTATTCAATCAATGATGTTATATTACCTAATGTTACTACTATTTGTGATCTTGGTATTACATTCCAATCTGACTTCTTATTTTCCACCCACATTGACCAAATTTGTTTAAAATCTCTAAAAACTCTTGGATTTGTAATAAGACTACTTATATTTTACTGATATTTATTGTCTAAAAAATCT
Organism: Diuraphis noxia; assembly: GCF_037042655.1. Classification (NCBI taxonomy): domain Eukaryota; kingdom Metazoa; phylum Arthropoda; class Insecta; order Hemiptera; family Aphididae; genus Diuraphis; species Diuraphis noxia. Next base: position 52,660,995 of record NW_028301713.1, read on the forward strand.
TTTCTGTTCCCTGATCCGATCAATACTGGAGTATGGATCTATTGTGTGGTGACCATTCTCGACATGCTATATTGAAAAATCTAGCGGATTCAAAGAAGATTTTTTCGATTTATTTATTTTTTTTTTAAATTAAATAATGAAAATTACTATAATATAAATGATATTCAAAATATCCTTAATCTCAGTCCTTTATCTATTCGTCGTAAAAATTCCGATATTTCCATCCCCTCAAAATTAATTAATGGTAAAATTATATGTTCCACTTTCCTAGAATGTATTTCTATAAATTTTCCTCAATATTACTCTCGTAATTGCTCTACTTTCTATATCAAAACCCACCGTACGGATTATGGATAGAATAATCCTTAAGAAAGAATTCTGAGGATGGGAAATGAATCCAGAATTGATTTCTTTAGTTTGTAAGTATCCACTAAATATTTATGAGTTAACTGTTATCTAAATTCTTATCTAACCATAAAAATGGTGTCTAGTTGATACTTTGGAGTATGGTATAAATGATTTCGCTAAGATATTTATAGATGTTTATATATATATATATACATACTTTTCTATAGAAGTGTATGCTAGGTAGAGCTTACAAATTGAAACAAAATCTGAAAATATGAAAAATATTTCTGAAAAATATGAAGTGTATTATTATATCTTGCTAGCTGTCCCAAACAGCATTGCCAGTGGCAAAGATTTGTTAAAAAAAAAAAAAAAAAATGTGAATAAATATTAATCCAATACTTCTACTTATTATATTAAACTACTATAGTTTTATAGCATGAAGAATGGCAATAATATAAGTAAATAAAAAAATATTATTATTTCATGAGCTACCCTTATTGTATATTAGTTGAATAAATACAATATAAGCACCCTCGGGTCTTAAGGAATTGATTGTTATAATTTTTATTTAAAACCGTCCAGTAGTTTTCGAGTAAATTATTTACAGAAAGACAAACTAACATACATTTATTATATATTATTATTATATTATGTATAATATATAATAATATTATATTATATAAATGTATAAGTGTGAGTGTATAAATAGATGTTATATTTATAAATTCTATTTACGCACAAGTCTTTTAATAATAAAGAGAGATCATAAATTATAGAACAGTTTTATTTAACACTTTGCAAACGGGTTGTTTTGACAAAAACTCAAAATTCTCTATAAATGTTATATATGTTTTTTTTTTCCTGTGATTGTGACTCATTTATTATACATCTTGTTAGGTATTTAGCCAGTTAACTTAAATCATTTCAAGAAAATATATGGTAAGATTACCAAGTATCATGTTTAAATCATTCAGAAAACTACGAAAAATTAACGCCATTGGGTTATTCTAAGATAAAAAGATATTACAAAAAAAAATTTTCGGGCGTCGCTGCCAGAGGTAATCGAATAAACCATTTCTATAAACATAATTTTATGCTTAATAGGAATGTATAATTTATTATAATTTAATAGCTGAATTACCCGGCTTCGCACGTGTGTAGTTTTTGCTTTCTCAAAAATGAAATCGTTAAATCAACACACATTGTTATGTTTTAAAGAAAAAAAATGTATTTTACTTATTAATGCTATCAATTGCTAAATAGTAGTAGTAACTGTATTATAAATAAAAAAAAAAAATAATAATAATAATAATAATAATAATATTCACAAATGATTCTATTTCGCATACTGATAAGAAATGTATTATAATTTTTAGATAACGCAATTTGTATAATAATTGAGCTGGTCAGTGTTTTCTATACAACTCATAAAATATATAACCTCAAAAAAATTCATATCAAAACGCCGATAAAATGCACACACAAAAAAAGGTCAGAGTCCAGGTAAAGGGAAACCCTCGGGACGCCGTGCCGTATCGTATTTCCCATTATCGGTCAACTGCTATTGTTATTGTTATATGAATTACATGTAAACATTTATTTTTGTCGATTTCAATCCTTTAAAATAAAAATGTTGAAAATCGGGCGCTGTGGTGACACTCAGGAAGGTATTTGGAACAACTCTGTGAAAAAAAATTGGAAGAAAGTTAAATAGCGTCGTCACAAAATTGGTATATATTAAAGGCCTGTTCTTTTTGTATGTATAAGGATTCAGATTTGTATAACATTCATTTTATACAGTTTTAAATTATTGTTGTTCTTTATAAATTATCATTATTTTTGTAGCATTCAAAAACAAAAATGATATGAAACAAAGAATTAATTCTTATAGCCGCAATTTCAATAAAAAAAAAACTAAAGGTGCTTAAGATATGTATCATCTTAGTTTTTTTTTTTTTTTTTTGTAAGGAAGAGTTTTTGATATATAAACACGAACATTATTTGAGGTTGCTAATTTTAAAATTGAAGGTGCTAATACTCCCAAAACCCTCCTTCCGATTTGTACCTTTGAATTAATCTTATTATTAAATTGTAATCAATGTTTTGTTATCACAGCAGAAAGTACCGTTCAGATGATCAAAAATAAAACACATGTTATTATTATTTACGTATTATGTTTTCTTTAAGTCTCAATTATCGTAGTAGCTTTCTCTTAGAGTTGGTGTATCAACTGATGAGAGATTTCATTTAGATAAAACTAATCAAGTTCCCTGCTGACCATCCGAAGAAAAGTGAATATGGACTATGTTAAATCTGATAGTTGAATTATTATACTCTATACTATAGTTGTCAAAGTTATAATCATATCTTAATAACTATTGCATGGATGTAGTGACTTTAGATAAATAAACTTATCAGCCAACATATTTTTCATATTTTTCTTATCCGTTGCATTTTTTATATCTATAAATAAAATAAAATCAATTATAGATTCAAATCAATCTTATACCACAGATTATATTATATATAATATACATAAAATATATAATAAATAAATATTAATATTATTATTATATATATATATATATATATATATATAATCTGTGCTTATACAAAGAATTGTGAATTCTATCTATGTATATCATTGTAGAAATCAGTGATCAGTTATTAGCCTACCTATATTTTCTGTCGTGCAGTTTAATAATAATAAAAATAATACATACTATCTAATATAAATTTTTTATCTGGGAGTTAAGAAATAAGACCATACGAATAAATAAAATTATTATTTATCATAATTTCAAATGATAAGTATGATAATAGCATTTTAGCATATTCCATATTAATTTATTTAAAATTCTACGAAGTACCTAGAGTTAATATTCGACAAACTCCTTAACTAGAGCTCACATCTTAAATAAAAACGTAAATCAATGAACTCTAGACTGCATCTTCTGAGACCTCTATTAAAATCGAAACTTTATCTAGCCAACGAACTTACAATATACAAATCAATAATTCATCCGGCTTGGCTTTACAGCATCTAACTATGGCGGCCAGCAAAACCATCTAACATTACAACCTTGCAAGAATTCCAATTCATATGTCTATGCCTAATAACTGCTGCACCTTGGTACGTTACCAACAAAAACCTCCAAAAAGACCTGAACATACCAACCCTCAACGACTTAGTCAAATCCTACTACTTAAAATTTCACTCAAAGCTTCGAGCTCATCCAAATCCCACAGTTAAAAATATATCCTCTACCTTAATTATTTCTAGAAGGCTAAATAGGCAATAGCATAGAGATCTTCTCAATACCAAAAAATTAACAAGGAAAAAATACTAAAAAATTAAAACTCTAATTTCTTGTCAAGTGGCACTGCTGTGAGCCTTCCTTTTCTGTAATTAATCTTATTTTGTCATCACACTTACTTATTATAACATTGTATAGATTGTAAAATCACTATTTTTAATAATAATGAAAAAAAATTCTATAAAATTCTAAGCCCATACTATACACAATACAGTTTTAAATGGTATTGTTTGATGTAGACATAGTTACGTTATTATATTATTATACTTCTACTAGTTAACATCGGATGGATTTAAATCGTTTAATTTACTTGACATAGATACTTGCTTTAGTAATTAAAAGTTGTTTTCCATACTTATATTATAAGGTATGTATATTGGGGTTTTTAGATTTAATAATTAAGTTTGAAAAATTAAAGAACCGTAACTTTTCATCACTCAAATAGAAGTATAATTGGATTTTCTTAAAATACTACGAACAAACTTGATAAATAGTTCTGTACATACACACTTGTTCAAGCATTTTTCTAAGAAAACAGATTTTATGATTTCAATGACTGTGTCGAAAAATTGTTATTATACGTGATACTGGTACCAATAGAGTAGTCGGGGGATTTGACCACACAAATTATAATTTATGTTGGTAACTGCTACAAACTTTAACACAGTTAATCATATAATGTACCAGGATATTTTTGTTTTGTTAAAATAATTATTCCTTAGAATGTGTATACAATTATTTCTTTAATAATTTCGCAAAAAATTCATTATAATTTCATAATCTTATGACATTTAATGATATAAAAAATAACGAAAAAAAAAACAATAATAATTTCAGACTTTTTATATAAATATGCATGCAGTTAATTTACAACATAAACATATTACATATATGTATGTATAATATAATATTATTTTAATAATAAACAATTAACATAAAAAAGAGAATAACAAACAATATTTTGATATAAATATTTGCTGAATAATAATAATTATATAATTTTCATAATTAATTAATTAATTTTATATATTATGGGTAATATATTATTAAACAAAAATAGGTAGTAACAAAAAATATTTTTAAAACTAAAAATTGTATAGTTTATATTTTTATAATGCAATTAATTAAATATTTAATTAATATAGTAACTTCACTTATCCAACCTAAACGTATTCTTTAAATTAATTCACCCATTTTTTTTTATATATTCAAATATTACGACCTCCGACTTTGGGGCAATGCGAAAAAGATAAATATATCAAACATCCAAACCTTTCAAAATATTGCACTTAGAATACTGATGAATGCTCCACCCTACGTATCAAATCATACACTACACACCGACTTGAAACTCAAAACAATAAATGAGGAAGCAAAAATCTTTTATAAAAGATTCCATTGTCACCTAAATAATCACCAAAATGAACTTATAAAAACTTGGCTACTCCCACAATACCTGGGAATCCTCCGAGACATTTGAAGCGTAAGTGGTGTCTTTATCTCTTAAATTAAATTAAACTAATTAAATTTATTTATTTACTATCAAGCTAACAGAAAGTGTCATCAATGGGTGGCTCTTTTCATCAAAATCTCATGACCTGTCAACTTTTATCTAATATTCTTACTGTGTCAAGTATAATTAATGATACAGATTGTTTATTTTTTGTAAAAAAATGTAAAAAAAAAAGAAATATTTAAATGTTGATTTATATCTAGATTAAATTTAAAACATACCAACTTATACAGAAATACAGAATATTACTGTAGTTTATCTGAAATAATTGTCTTTAAAGCGTCAAATAGTAATCAAAGACTATATAAAAAATAGTAAACATTATTACCTATATAATATTTGTTTAACCAGTATACTCAAATTATTTGATGAAGAATAGTACATTCAATAGTACTTTTCGCTTAAAATTCCGGGCACGAACTGACTTTAAAAGATTTAATAGGAGCGTTACCTATATTTATGGAATACAGCGTCTGTGTATAAGTAGGGCCATTAAAAGAATTTGGAAGAATATGAACCTAATTATTATTGGTTCTTATTTTTTTTTACCTATAGAAAAAAAATATACATTACAAGTTATGTATAACTAATATTTTTCTAGTGTGCAATTAATTTATATTTGTTTTAAATTATTGTAATAGGTAATAAAAGAAGAAATAATACAATGTTTTACCATTTTTCTTGTTTATGTATAATGCATAATGTTTGAGTATAAAGCATTAATATTATTAAATTATAAAAAAATGAATACGTTTGGTACATATTATTCCACCAAAACGTACTGTCAAAATTATATATTACCTAATGTAATGATTTGAGATTTGAGAATGAGCTTTTTAATTTGATTATAAAGCTACATTATTATATCGTATATAACAATAATGGCATTTGTGGCCATTGGACGTAAAAATACATTTTACAATATTCATAATAATTATTTATATAATACTAAATAATGAGAAAAAAAAGAAACATATAATTATATTATTGGAATAACAGGACATGTTATTTGTTAATAAGCTACGTTTCTGTTAAAAATTGTATAATTCCGAAGACGTTGATTGATTCAGGGTTGAGTGATTTAGCGAGGTGGTCGGAGATTTATAGTTGCCTTCTTTAATAGTCATAAGTTCTACATTTGGTTAAAATATGTTTAACCGAAAGGGGAAGCCCACAACAAGTACAGATAGGGGATTTTTTCTTCATTAAATAGGAGTGAGTGAGTCGAGTGTGTCCTATTATTAGACGGTTGATGGAGGTCTTTTGTTTTCTTGTGGTGTTTTTTTTTTTTTTTTTGGGGGGGGGGGGAGGAATGGTTGAATGGATTTCTTGATTTCGTTTAGTTTGGTGGACGTTTCATTCCACTCCATTTGACATATTATGCGTGATGTGTTATGCCCTATGACTTTCTTTATGTCATTATAAAGATTATAATTAACATAGGTAAGGTACTAAGGTAGGGGCATATGGGGACGAGTGGACGATTTTCGCAGCTGCATCTGCTTGCTCATTGCTAGCTATTTTGTAAACAATAATATAAACACACTGATACACGTATATATTTTCAATGTTTAACATAATATTTTCTACAAAAGATATGTACGGCATTAAACAGGTAATAATGCATTTATATAATATGTGTATTTCCCCGAAGTGCCTTCGCTGGTTGGTTCTTCCCTCAAGATATTCAAGCTCATTAATTATAATTTTTTTTTAAAAAACCATAATTTATGCTTATTGTACTTTTTTTTATGTACAGATTGTATAATTTCTAGATTAAAAATAAAAAAATAAAAAATGTGTGTATTTCATAGCTGGTATTAGTATATAATATGAATCAATAAATATAATACCATATTTATGATACGATGGAAATTTTTTATAGCAATATGTTATCACTTATCAATATTAAAATATTATGTAAATGTCAGATAAAAGATAATAACATTAACAACATTATTCTATACGGGTTTATGTTATAATAATTTGAAGTATCGCTTGAGGTTTCTTATTGCATGATTGCAAAGACCAAAATACTATTATATCTTTCTATCAGGTATCTAATTACTATCTATAGATACTTATCTGAAATCGGCTATCACAACCACTCCAGAAGTTAACTTCTCGCAACAATAGTTCTATTGGTAGATCATATTATTAGATATTAGGTAGCTAGTTGTCTATGTTTTTCCGAAATCAGCAATCACAATCACTAGAGAAATTGTTGTTCACTTGCCACCGTAAATCTATTGGTAGCTATTAATATTCGTCGTGAACGTTCCAAATCCATATTAATGGTTATCTTTAATATTATGAGGCTATCGTAGTGAAAATATTAAATAGTTGTATTATCGTTCTCCGTTCAATAGTATTATAGAATACCAGTAGGTATCTGCAGATCATTGTTTGAGTGTGTCGCTCGTTTTCGTTTATACTAATCAACTACGCACTCACAAAAAAAAAAATTAAGTACTTCTTACCTAGTCATTGAAAATTCACATGATAAATTCGTGTATTGGAGCATAAAACAACAGTAAATGTACTTACTCAGTTTTAAACAATTCCATAGGTAGTTAAATGTTCATTTAAGTTTAATATGTACTCAATTGAGTTTTATAACATTTTATACCCGAGTAAAACATTTCACGAAGCATTTTATTACAATATTAATAATTTATGTAGATCATAGTCTCATAGGTACTGTGCCAAAAGGTTTAGAATCTCAGATTTCATGATGCACAATGTTAATATTTTGGTATTTTGTTTGAAATATGATTTACAAATTATCGTATTTTCTATACATAATGCTCGTAGGCTATAAATGTTTGATTAAGAATTTATAGAAGTGATACACTCTAATTGAGTTGAAAAGAAATATAAGACTAGTGTTCTTAATTTTAAACTATTAATTTTTTTAAGTAGGAATCTTCATGAAGTTTTTTTCTTAAGAGTTATAAATGGGTGCCCCGGGTACTTCTATAGGTACTTGATAATATAAGTACTATTATGGATATATATTACTTATTGTGATGCATTTTATCATCAGTTCAATAATATTTTGAACGTTTATAGAACTTTCAAGTTAAGTATAGAAAAAATAATTTCTTAATTTTGTGTTTTTAGCTTACAAGAAATTAAATATTTTAAACAACACAGAAAAACATTTTTTTCAAACAAATTAAAACAGGTATGTCTTAATAATAGTTTTTTTTGATAATATTTTTAGCTTAAAATTTATGTTTATTTATTTATTTGAAGATTTAAGAAGATTTTTATGGATTTAAAAAAAAGGTTTGGGTATTACCATTTTCATACTGACCTTCTATTCATATTTATATTTAATCAAAATGTATTGTATGCAGTATTCACTATTTAATTTAATTTACATAGGCTTTAAAATATAACTTTTAAATAATTTATATGTCTGATACATTTAAACAAATAATAACATGTATTAAACAGTAATTTAATGTTGAAATAAAAAGTAATTGTTTTACTTAATATGCATATTATATTAATTTTAAGCTTTTCGTAAATATTAAAAGAGCCAAATACTAGATAGGTATGCTCAATAGATGAATATTATAAAAAATAAAAATACCATATGATTATTTCTTATGAATGATTGACCGCAAGAATTTTAATCTCATAATATAGTACCGTATCAATCATTATCACAACACACGATCTAGGTACCTATTATATAGGTTAAGGAAATTTCATATTTTATAATTATATAATCATAACAAAACAAATTAATTCATATGGTCACCCATCCGGGAGCTAGCAACACTAGCCGGTGTGTACACTCAGGTGCATATGCAACTTGGCACTTTGGTCACATCAAATTATATCCAATTAAATTTGTTAAATAATTTCGAGTAATTTTTGTGTAGTGCATTATTTTTACGAACAAATTACGTAAATCCGATTATTTGACATTGGACTGCAATATTGATACCCACACATACAATATAATACCATTTTGTTTGTAAATAATGAATTAGGATTTTGATGATTTTTATTATACAATTTGATTGACATTATATTAATAATATGCTTATCATATAATTACATTAACAAGGAAATTAAGAATTCATTCTTTACAATGTTATACCTAATTATTATTTACTGCACAATTATTTCATCGTGTATTCTTAGACATAAGTTATTCACGGATTGATAATCACATAATTCACAGTTCACAATGAACTACTATTATTGTGCGTGAATACTGAGTAGGTATATTAAACTTTTTATTCAAAACTCATTACCGTAGAGACTAATAAGTCATAACAATAATTCATAAATCATAATGATCCGGGTTCTTTAGCGAAAAGCATTCTAATTATTCTTAAGTACGCCATGTATGTAATACCTACGAGCATAATGGTAAAAAGTCAAATTGTTTGCTTTATTGTATGATCTATAAAATTATTTGCCTACAACCTACGTATAAAAAACGTCCGGATTAAATACCTGTCTACTTCTATATTTCTGTGTAAAAAAAATAATAATAGGATGATTTGAAAGCATGGGTATTTTTTGTATTTAATTTATAAATTAGCATTCAAATTATTTTGTTATTATTTGTTAGATGATATATTTTAAATTTAAACTATACATTTTTATTCAATATAATATTATATATAAAGGTAACGCGTTTGAGGTTTTCGTATCTATAAATTCAATTTCATTATTTAACTTTAAATGATAAAACATATTAACGATAAAACCTTTATCGTGAGTAATAATAGTACCTACAACTTTCAGTAAGAGACAAAGTCATTAATATGCACATGCTTGTATAAATATCATGGAAATAATTATATTTTGTATCACCAGAAACTACATTTGAAACCAGAGATTGTATTGTTATTAAATTAAGTTAAGTTACCATAATACACGTGTAAAGGAAAAACAACAATTACCTATATTTTATTAAACTATAGAAACAAAACGTTTTTAGTTAAAGTGAAATGAAATCGAAAATTGAGTTCTTTGCGAATTTAAAATGCGACGTGGTTGAAAGATTTATGTGTTTGAAAAGACAAAATAATTGTTTTGTCATACGCTTGTACCAATATTTATTACGATATAGGTACGCACTTCATAAAAATGCAAATATAATGTGGATGCTATGTGTATCTTCTAACTATGATGGTACAAACGAATATCATGACAGATGGTGTGTGAATAAAACTGGAATTTAAATTTGAATTTATAGTATAGAATGATCATAATTAATTTTTTTTCTCCAGTATTATGAATTAACTGTAAACGGAATTTAAACCAAAATGCCTTCATTGGTTTGCTCTTCCCTAAAGATATTCAAGCTGCTACTTATTTTATAATAGGTAAGAACATATTTTATGCTTATCATATACCTACTTTTTTTATGTACAGATTGCATAAAACACTAGATTAAAAATAAAACTTTAAACGACATTATGTAAATTTATGCGATTATAGATGCCCAATTTTTTTTTTTTTTTTTTTTAAAGAGATCAAAATAATTTGATCAAATAAAAATTAACACGAGAGTTAATATGTTAGACAATTATTATAAACATCGTGTAGGTATGCAATTAGTGTATTAGTTAGGTACTATTTTTTTAGTTACCAGAAGTATGTAAAAAAAATGTATGTGTCCATATAGTCGTGTTATAAATCTTAACTAAATATAAATTACAATGAATTCTCTATTTATATTCAATTATTTGGTTAACAAAACACGTTTACTGTATTAAATACATGTAATGTTTTTTATTTTTATATATTACATTCTCAATTTAAATAAATAATAACAAAAAAAATTCCAGCGTGCGTGAGCACAGACACACAAATACTGGAGAATGTAATGGCCGTTTCCTTTCTCTTGTTAGTGCATCTGTAAATACAAGGCCGTAAAAAGGGTTTAGGACCTGCGCGGGGTTGTTGCAAAGCAACACAATGCGAGAGCACACGTTAAGGGTTGCCAGTCTGGTGTTGCCGAGCGGTTAACCAAAATGTCCAAAGCGCTTATGTTCACGATTGCTTCTCTCGTTCCGTATTCGTTAGCAATTACGAAAGTGTTTACTCGACGATTGAATTTTTTTTTCACACATATAATATAAGAACAAACGATAAATTTACAAATATGGTTTCAAAATGTTCGAGACATCCTATAGATTGAACAGCGTAAGTAAATACAAATTTAAATTCAATACATAGATAATATAGATAGGTGAATGATAGGTATTTTTATATTTTATAAATTCAATGTTATTATTACAATTTGTATGAACTAATGTTGACGAGTTATTTTCATTGGTAATGTAGATTAAATTTTTATTGCACGCAATATATGGTAAAAGTAATTGCTGAATACACAATCAATATTAAAAAATAATAAGGTTATTAATTTAAATTAAGCAATGATCAACAATGAACTACGTTAAGACATGTAAAATAAAAATGCCAATTTCAATAATGAAATTTGCAAAATATCTCTTATTTAAATAAGAAATGATATAATAGTTGGAAACTGAGAATTAAAAGTTAAATTTATTGTACAATATTATAATAACCTGGTATTTTTCATAAATATACATTATGATTATTATTATTATTTTGTGTTTTTGTATTATATTTTATAAAATTAATATTAAAAGTTGAAACCAATGGCTAGGTTGAGATTTTGGTTTTAATTATGATATCAAATAATCAAATGCTAATATTTATAACGTCAGAATATAATTGCCTGTTAATAAAGGACTGTAAAAATTATAATAAAATCAAATAATTAGTGGTTAATTAATGTATATAGCAATTGATAAAGATGGCTTATTAAATATTTAAACGGTAGATGAATGATGAAAATAATGTATATTGTTTAATAAAATGTATTATAATCACAAAAAAATACGTCTTAAAATAATGTTTATTTAATAAATTTAGTTATAATCTTAACACTTCAGAGTTTTAGATTTTAAATAATTTATAAATATTTAATATTTCAACTTGGTTTTTTTTTAGATTTATATCCTTTGCAAGAGTAATACTTTAATTTGTTTAGATTATAAAAACTGTCATTGCGTTAAATATTGATTAGTCGTTATAATAAATAATAAATTCTTCTTTATTTTTAAATAAAATTTTATTCTCTATTAAACATATTATTAATTTGTAATTCATCGAATTACGATAAGTTTTTATTTTATTTTATAATATCGTCAAATATCATGGTAGGTATTTATAAAATAATACGTATATTATTATCTAGTAAGACGTGTATTGTAATTTACACTATACAAGTTCTTCACTTATTTTTATTTTGTTAATTTTGTAACATCATTGTTTGATGACAAAATTTATTTTATTATAAAAGATAATAATAATATTTTTTACACGAAGATTTATAAAAAAAAAAACTTGTAATGACGCTCTGCCGTATAATAGGTATTTAGAGGGTACCTTTTTATTCAGTAGGTCCGCAGCTGTAATGGATGTGTTAAATTCAAATAAAATAATAAATCATTGCATAAGAGAAAAGAATCCAAAGCTGTCTGTCAGTCTATATCTCTAGGGTTATTTTATATAAGTAAATATTATTGCTATACGCAATATTATTTCTTTTCACGATGTACCTAATATGGTAGTTAGAAAACATTTTAGACAAAAAAAAAACATTCATCTAAATTTATATTATAATATGTACTATTTGTAATCATAATTAGGTTCGCATTAAAATACCAATCAAAATGTTTTGAAGTTTGAATTGTGTATAGTAAATTAAACAAGAAAAATTTCTAGTTTCTATATGATTAATATATTCTGTGAATGACACCAAACTAATTCAAATCATTATTTTAGATGCTGAGCGGAGTGAGGAATGTATTGATTTTACCATGATATGTGTATGTTTTTTTTTTTTTTGTATCTGTCATCACGTTTTGGTACAGTAAAAGTGCTTCGATTTTCGACTTCAGTACCTCGTTCGATCAAAAAGTGAATTTAGTTGGTACTTTGGGGGTCAAAAGTAAAAAAAATATTTTTCTACATAATCGGAATAAACAAATAAATTAAAAATTAAGGGAAAACCGGGAATTTTTACGCACAATCAGTTTTCGACAAAATCGATTTTGGTTTTTGATGTAACTTTAAAACAAATGATCATAGATACATGAAATTTTCACCAAACGTTAACATAAGTATATTCTATTCACCGTGCAATTTTCAACTTAGGTTAAACTATTTATAGGCATATGCCATTTTCGATCATTATTAGTTTTTTTTTTAAATTAATATCGATCAAAATGTATTTGATGGGTAGAAAAGCTTGAAAATTTAATATAAGGTTCCTAACATATTGTTACAATAGGAGTTGAAAAATAAAATAAATTCATAGTCACATTTTTTTTTTTATAAGCATTTAAAGTTTGAATTTTGACAAAATATGTAAAATCACAAAAATTCACAAATTATTTTAAGCTAGAAATTCATAAAAATTTTTCTTTTTAAATCTAAGATTTGAAAGTTTAATACAAGATTCCTTACAAGTTTTTCAATCTTTATCACAAAAAAAATGTCCTCCAGAAATTCAATTTAAATTTTTATGAGCGTTTGAAATTTAAATGTTTACAACATTGGATTTTCACTGGATTTCACATTTAGCGATTTTCTTATTTTTATGTAACTCTAAAACAAATGACCGCAGATACTTGAAATTTTCACTAAATGTTTATATAGGTATTAATTTCAAATATAAAAATGTTTATCCTTTAATTATTTTAAGGTCAAGCTACGTATTTTAACCAATTCATATATATAAATTTTTAAATTACACTGAATTATTTGAATTAATGTCCACGATAAAATATACATTATGTAATACCTAAAATTTTTTAAATCTAAGTTTTTATGAATATTATTAGATATTAATAAGAATATTGAACACAATGTCTATTTCTAAAAATACGTTACCTATTTCCGTCGTCTTGATAAAACACTAATTTATTCAAAACTTTTACATATTTTGTATAAATATTGTACGTTTTTAAATATTTAAAATTAATTTTTCAGCTTTCAGCGTATCTGAAATAAAATTTAGTGGATCGTCACAACATTTTGAACCTAAATAGGTACTTTGATGTAATTTTTTTGGCAATTTCGTTAATTGGGCACCATCATGGTATGTCGTTTGAGTGATAAGTTTAAATGATAAATAAAGGAATTTTCAAAATTCAGAGACCATCCCAAATAAATCATAACTCATTAATATTGTCATAAAAACAACACAAATCAGTAATATATTATTTGTTGTATAACATTTCCTGTCATAGAGGTATATCATGCTTCATTATATTTATTATTTAGTATAAACATTACTATGATGACATTTGTAAATTGTTAGAGAAATATCTCATTAACTCGCTAGTTGCTTAAATTAAATTAGTACTTATCTTTCATTTGAATAAGTATAAGATTGGAGTTTTATAACAATACTGTGACAATAATAATATTTGATTAGAATTTGAAATGAAAGCTTTATACCATTTATTTTGATGTTTTTAGATAATATATTTTATTTAATTCCTTAAAATGGATAAAGATTTTGAATCTTTTGACAGTTAATTTTTAACTATCTAATCCACAAAGTTTGTTGGTCAATAAATATAAAATCTTTAAAATTAATTTATTTTTATCACCATTTGAAAATATAAGAAAAAAATTATATGAAGTTTATTTTATTCTGTCATCTCGTATAATTTCTCAATAGAAGTACACATTTTTTTTTTTTTAATTTTTATGAAATTATTTCATACAAACAACAGATTTTATAATTAAATATTATTGTGAATAAATTATAAATAACATACATTCGACTTTAAATTAACTGAAAACTTGGAATTTACCTCTTGATGCTTGTTAACTTACTAAGGAATTATCAATCAAACTATAGTTAAGAAAATGTTGCTTCGTATTGAAATTTGACATCCATTATGATGGCACGTAATATTATGTAAATCCAGAATTCACTATTTCTCAAACCAATTACACAATTTATGATTTAATATTAAAATAGCCAGATTTAAAGGTTTTTATAACATATTTATTATTTGCATAATATTATAATATAAACTTATTCATAATTATCTATTCCTATTTTTTAAATATTCCAAAATATGAATAAAGCATGTTTTATAAATAGTATTTTTTTTTATTGCCCATAAACCATACTTTTCTATTAAAACAATTACCGGTATAAAAATTATAATTGTTCTTAAAATTGGTATTCTTGACGAATAACTTATCTGAAATATTAATTCAGAATATAATATAGACATTTTTCTTCTCATTAAGAAAGTTACAGATGTTAAATGATGTAGGTACAATATATTATTATTATATAAATGAGTAAAAATAATGATGTTTTATATAAAAAAATCACTATACTATTATGGTTAATAATAGCAGCTTATCCAACATAGTAATAATATAGATATGTACTAACTTAACATAACGATTTCATGATTGATTTAAAAAAAATAAAGTTTTTACCTCAAAATAAATATATTTTTGTTTGGAAAAAATAAATATTTATCATTATTTTCTATTCCAAAATATTAAATTATTATATCATATTTGTTGAACGGCGTGATGTATAGGCAATTTTGGTACATCAGTGTATAGCTTCATTGTGGTAACTGAACGGTATCTCGTGATGTTAACGTTAACGAATTTTAATACAAGAATATTATACTTCGTCACAGCAACAATACCGCTTCAACACCCATGTCGACATGCGTGACTACAGTTTAATTATAAACATTTTCAGATTCCATATAGCATGATAAAGGTTTGACTGTTTTGGTTAAACCATATTTATGTTTTCACAATTAATCTATATATCAGTTATAATGTATAATATTACTTCAAACTCCATTTCTACTACGACTAAAATGTAGGAGTAAATCTAATAAATGATTAAATAAGAAAGTAATATTCCTATTTTTCTGATATTAACTACCTACTGCGAAAAAAAATCAATTAAGTAATTAATTCTTAAGAAAGTAAGTAGTACATAGTAGATTTTGTTTTTATTTTGAGTGGGAAGAGCGTTTATACAATATGCTCTCTCTCTCAAAAAAAAATTAATAATAAGTTTAAATACGAACTTTGAAAAACAGTTATTTTTCATAAATATCATTCTGATTTTTTTTTTTTAATTGGATATTTATAAATACGATGATGTTGTTATACATTTTCAGGGTTAAAATCCATTATTATTTTTAATATGTACCTTATTTTATTTTTATCACAGAGTGTTCTAATTTTTGGATCATCTATTTTCTTAAATAATATATTAGATATTTTTCACTATTTACCTATTTATTTATTTAATACCTATAATATTTATTAGTGTGACCATAATTAAAATTATAAATATGTCTAAATATAGCATACGAATATACAAAAAAGTATAATATTCATAACTTTCAATTAACAACAGCGAAATATGTCCACAAATGTATATTAATTATTATTTATATTTATTGTCT
Source organism: Diuraphis noxia (assembly GCF_037042655.1). Lineage (NCBI taxonomy): Eukaryota > Metazoa > Arthropoda > Insecta > Hemiptera > Aphididae > Diuraphis > Diuraphis noxia. Next base: position 52,677,719 of record NW_028301713.1, read on the forward strand.
ACTTGTATATATATAATATTTTTATAGAAATTAGATAGTAGCAACAAACTGGTAAGATATATGAATTTAAATAATTTATTTTGATGTTATAATAACTTAACGATATAAATTTCCAAACCAAAATAAATAAAGAATTTGCAGCTTAATCCATTAAACAATAGCTAGTGGTTTAAATAAAATATCTCAATCCACAAACTAACATGAAATTGTAATTAAAATATGCATAAATAACGATAACGATATTTATGATAACAACTCAATTTGCAAGTCAGTGCAAAATAACGTTTTAAAAATATAATAAAATAACAATATTATGAGATAAAAAAATAAAATAATAATACCTGGCGTCAATTCTATATAAAAATCTGTTTTATCTATAAATTTCAAGTATTAAGAATCTTTTAAAAAAGGTTTTACTTTTCCTTTTTTAAAATACAATACATAACATCAAAAAATAATATGAAAACTCTTAAGTCAGTAAAATTAGACGATTGTATACATAAAGAAAAAATGTATATAACATTATACACAAATATTTTTTAAAATCATTGTTTCACACTCGACACCTGGCGCTCAACTACTTAAGTGAAATAACTTTTGTGGAAAAAAATCTACTCAGAAAAGATCGGTAAATTAATTGAATCTTTTTTTTAATGGATTAAAGGATTCTTACTTGACTATTCAACACATTTCATTTAGGTACTTCATTTAGAACATCTATAATCGGTGTAAACTCAATTTCCCCTTTATATTCTTCATAATGGATTTAGTTGATTATAATTATAAATTCAAAATGAGTCCCCGGAGCATAGCTGAATAATTCTGGCCATGGCTACCGGCATAATGATATGACTTAGTATTTTCCGATATAGGTATTTACTGGTGTAATTTTATTACCTATGGTAATTATAATCGGTTATAGCTACATACCAATATAAAATTTAAATATTATAGCCAGTCACGAAGGATAAGAAAGAGGAGGATCGAAAAAGAGATGATTTGAAGTTATAGAGTGCGATATGAGAATGACTGGTGTTTGTGAGGAGGATGCTAGTAAGTGGAAATTGAGGACCAGGGTGGCCGACCTCAAATAGTTGGGAGAGAAGGCGAAGGAAAAGAAGAAAATTATAGCTAGTCACGTTAACGATTTGTTTATTTTAAATTCGTTTCTAAGCTTAAATACTTATCAAACATAAACGTGAATCATATTAATACATATTTGTTTTTTCATTACTCATAGTAATTAATATTTTATAACTTCTAACATTATCTGTATGAATACATTGACAGTTACCTTGTGAGTATGATCGTTTTCTCATAATCATGCTTTGATACAAACTAAAATTTAATTAATTATATTATGGTTGGTTTCACACGTTATAAATTTGTAAAGGACCAACAGTATAAGACGAAAATAATTCATAATAAAATAAACTATCAATACAGGATAGTGAATTATAATTTATAATTGAATTCGGGATATTTTTTTTATCGAAAGTAAAAATTTTAACTGTGGTTTTAAATCAATGATAATATTATTAAAAATTTATAAACTTTAAATACTAATATAATTGTATGAAAATGTTCTCGTAAATATAATATATAGAATTTGCTTTTATGTAATAAGTATATTACTCCTTACTCTTAGAAAAAGATTTTTTTTTTTTAAGTTAAAGCAATTTCATAAATATTTTTAATGGATATATGAAATTGAAAGTTTGACGAAATATGACATTCTTGAGTATTAAAACGATTTCTTATCAAACCATTTTCTTATAATTAAAAAATATTTTAACCATCGTCAATTGCTTATATATATATATAAGTATTTTCTATACATTTACATTGTAATATCTCAATTTTCAATACTTAAATGTTGACAACATTTTTCAAATTAATAAATTTGCATATTATTTTGTAGTTAAAAATGTATACAATTTAAATTTAACACGAGGTTTCTCATATGTAGTCTATATTGAAATAAAAAAATATAAAAACATAAAAATATAAAACAAAATGTATATACGTTTTACGGACATTTCAAGTTGAAAATTTAACGAAATTATTGATTTTTAAATGAAGTATTATGATTTTGATTATTTTATGATGTATAAAAATTATTCATTGAAAGTGGGAACTTGAAACTCTTAGCGTACAACAGTATATATTATATACCTATACACACAACACTGTCCTTTACACTTGCATGACAGTGACTTTGTTGACTGCCGTGTGTTTAATTTGAGTAATATAAGTAATATATATATAGAGAGAGAAACAACTTTATTCAAAGTGAACTGCCCGTCTACCGGGTTGCCTATATGACACAGTGTAAAAATCAAACATAATTGTTACAATGGAATGGATAAAAATAGTATATAAATGAGATTAATAAATTGAAAAAAAAAAGTAAAACATATACTTATAGGTTGCTAATACTAATAATAATAAATCAACAAATTTGGGCTGATAATAATATAAAATGGACTGTATTATGATATTTCCTCACATGGCATAACAATATAACACAAATAATATATATATATATATATATATATTATAAATAATAACAATAATCATATTTGCACATAGTGGTGTAGGCTCTCACCTACTATATACGAGTATAATATGAATATTAGACCAATCACGTATCATCTGAAAATAATAATAATAAAACCGTAATTATAATGATACAATAAACACCACGAAGGCCATAATACAAAAATATTGATATAATGTCAAAACAACGTATCTATACAAATAATAATGTGATAATTTGGAATATAGATAAAAAAAACCATATATCAAGTATTATGATACTGTGTTACCGGTTAATGTCAATCGCTCGACCGCCCATATGACTTCATATAAATGTTTAACGAAGACCACCCCAATGTCTGCTCGGCTCGTTCAAGGTCCACAGATAACGACAGATACTACTAAGGAGTGGGGTTCTAATTATTCTGTGCTCTATCGGCGGAGACCCATGACCAAAATAACTATTGTCACCGCTAGAGTCGGTACCGAACAGACTTATTCATTGACGAAATACTTTTGACACCTATAACTTTAGTTACCTATACGTATCTCATTTTTTGGTTTGTTTTTTTTTAGTTTTATACGACTTGTTGTTCAAATAAAATCTATAAAACTAGCTTTGACCATCAATGTATTATATTTCTTTGTTTTTATTTGATAAGATTCATGGGTCAGAAAAAACAAGGTTTCACCACACTATTTGTTGACAGGAGTTTAATAATTAGATGCATTTTCGCAAGACCAAACAACGAAATAAAAATACTTACACATGCCGTAAAAATTTAACAAACGTGTGTTCCATCCGTTCCACCCCCTAGCAATGTAATGTGTAGTCTTAAGGATCATATAACATAATACGCTAGAAAATCAAGTTTAAGTGTGTATAGTAATAAAAAGATTTATTGTAGGTACTTGATATAGTTTTCACAATATGTTATATTAAACTATTTTTCTACTCTGAGAACGCAGTTTTAAACGTTTTTGATGAATTAACTCTAATTACATTGTAATATAATGTGAAAATTTAAGTTTTGTATTTTTAAGTAGGAAATATATTACAAAAACATTATTATATTGAAAAATATTCACATTAAATATAATTATAACTCAATGTGAAATGTCTTAATGGGGTATAACCATATAGTTTTACATTCTTGAAAATAAAATACCACTAAAACGATTTCTTTCTATGTCCTTAGTTTATAAAATTATATGTCTATTATCAAGTTTGAACTAACGTTTTGATAGATAATGGTTCAATGTCTATTTGTTCATTAAATGCACCTAACATATAGGTATATGTCATCATAAATATAATGTAGCGTAATATTACGAAATATCTTGAACACTAATGAATTTACCTTAAATACGATTCGGTTTATTTTCCTATTTATTGTGGTATTGTAAACATATAAGATTTTTAGATTTATATACAAATATTTGTCTATTTAATCACAAGTTACTCAATTGTTCCTTATTGTTCCTAATGCCTCTTTTGCAGTCAACTTGATAGTCTAAAACCCTACCACTGCAGTAGTCTGTGATATCTCGTATTGATACAATTTCGTAGTAAAGTTCTTTAGTAGGTACATAATAATTATATAAGTAGTATAATTAAATAACAATGGAAATTAATTCCGAAACGAATAACTTTTCTTGTTACCAGGCTTGGGTTAAAATTCAGTTAATGTGAAAATCATGGAAATGAAGTTTCGAGTACAACGGGATCGTAGAAATATTTCTTTGATGGTTTGATAGGAAGATACCAATTACATGAAATTTGAGAGAAATGTAATGACTTTTTAGTGTTTGAGTGAATGATTCGGATGAAAATTAAATATAAAAAGTATCTAAAAAATCAAAGAGCAAATGTTATTATTCAAAATGTAATATAAATGGCCATGTAAACCATTTTATAATCCTTAAATTATACATTTTATTTATACATATCTTATATTGCATGACTTATAAAGTCACATATTTAAGACATTTAATACACATACATTTTGATTTAAGGTACCTATACATTTGTTTGTGATAGATGTCCTGAACTTTAGTCTGAGCTGTTATATCTAAAATTAGCCTACTCACTCAATTATATAGGTATTTACGAGTTTTCCAAATTAGAGAATTATTAGCATTTTAGTAATTCCAATAAGTCTTAGTAGTATGTTTTAGTAGATTCTGTGCCTCTCGCAAATCCAGTCGATCTAGGTACCCCGCCCAGACTATGGTATGATATCGCAAACGTGCCCAGCCTTTCCCACATTTTTTTATAATTTTTTCTAAACATGGCTGATTCAGTTGTAGATAATATAGGTATATACAAGAAAACCTTTACATATATACCACCAACACCACCTTCAGATTAAACTTCGTGAAACGTAAGTTTATACATATCGGAATCGATCCGAGTGATATGTCTAGAGTAGCAGTCCATATATACATAATAACACCATTACATTATGTAAATATTTCAACTGAGTTTGTAAAGCGGATATTTTCACTGATGGGTAACATCCTATCATTTATTTTGGAGCAACCAAGGAAGTACAAAAGAACCATTTTTCTTGAGACAGAGAATTTAAAATTATCTAGTATGATGTATAGTGGGGAAAACACCTTAGTAATAGAGTCTAAGATACATGACGGGTGTCGAAATTTTTTAAATCGTATGGAACTCATACGACTTAAATATCTAGAATGGTGTATTTTTGAAACAATTATACGGAAATCAACTATCATGCAACCAATCACTTAAAACAATTTGAAATATTTTCCTAGTATCTTGATAGAGAACTTAGCAAAATGGAATCGTCACACAAAACGAGTGAAGAAATGATTATATTTATTAAAGATGTACGCGATGATCATATTGTTACTAACAGTCCTAAACATGATATTAAATCAGTCAGTTCAAAATGTATGCATTTACACAATTAGCGGAACATTCAATACAACGATAGAATAGGAAAATGTCACCAAAAGTAATTAAAAAATATATATATTTATACCACTAAAATATTAATTTATCAAACATTTTAGTTGTTTGACGGAATGTTACTTCACCAACCCCACTGACAAACATCATGAGAGATGAAACATTTTATATACAGAATAGGTCAGAAGATATTCTCAAAACAAAGGTAGTTTATAAAACGATAATATATGTCATACATATTAAATAGCGTTTAGTGATTGTAGAAAAGCTACATTTTCGGCTGTTATGCCACCTCCCACTATTGAGTATTTATTTTTATTTTTTTTATTCAGAGTTGCTGACTTGATAATGTCACTAACATGACTCCCAGGTTTCTCGTATAATCGACTATTTATATTATAAAACTGTAAACTTAATTTATCATAAGTCCTTGATCAATAATCGTATTGATACTGGTTCTCCATGTAAATCAATCAGCTCGTTATCTTGATTTTTTAAAGTTATCTCTGCATGCGTTATAGATGAACAATTGATAGAATCAAAAACTAAATGTGTTGAATCTTTATTACTTTATAACCTGGAGGTAAATTCGGATAAAACTCATGTATTGTATGACACTGCTTTCCGTAATTGAATGAGCCCACGAATAAATTTGATTCGATATATATATATACAATTTTTTTTTTGTAATATTTACAAAACTATTCCGATTAATATTTAACATTAGCATCATATATACGTTTTTAAAAACCTAACAGTTAACCTATATTATTAGGCATAGATAAATCTATAGATTCGCTACACAACATTTCACATTTCAACGTATTATTATTCCCATTTAACTCGAAGGATATCTTAGAATCAGTTAGTATATATTTTATCAGGGCATCGATTTCACTCATTTTATAAGAGCCTGTGGGTAATGAAAAATCTTGACAGGTCGTATGATCCATATCATTCTTATTTACA